>NC_088238.1:49066628-49356628 GCF_036934945.1 Oncorhynchus masou masou
TAGTACCCTCCAAGCTCGTCTCCAAGCTCGTCATCAAGCTCGAGACCCTGGGTCTCGACCCCGCCCTGTGCAACTGGGTACTGGACTTCCTGACGGGCCGCCCCCAGGTGGTGAGGGTAGGTAACAACATCTCCTCCCCGCTGATCCTTAACACTGGGGCCCCACAAGGGTGCGTTCTGAGCCCTCTCCTGTACTCCCTGTTCACCCACGACTGCGTGGCCACGCATGCCTCCAACTCAATCATCAAGTTTGCGGACAACACAACAGTGGTAGGCTTGATTACCAACAACGACGAGACGGCCTACAGGGAGGAGGTGAGGGCCCTCGGAGTGTGGTGTCAGGAAAATAACCTGATTGTGGACTTCAGGAAACAGCAGAGGGAACACCCCCCTATCCACATCGATGGAACAGTAGTGGAGAGGGTAGCAAGTTTTAAGTTCCTCGGCATACACATCACAGACAAACTGAATTGGTCCACTCACACAGACAGCATCGTGAAGAAGGCGCAGCAGCGCCTCTTCAACCTCAGGAGGCTGAAGATATTCGGCTTGTCACCAAAAGCACTCACAAACTTCTACAGATGCACAATCGAGAGCATCCTGGCGGGCTGTATCACCGCCTGGTACGGCAACTGCTCCGCCCTCAACCGTAAGGCTCTCCAGAGGGTAGTGAGGTCTGCACAACGCATCACCGGGGGCAAACTACCTGCCCTCCAGGACACCTACACCACCCGATGTTACAGGAAGGCCATAAAGATCATCAAGGACATCAACCACCCGAGCCACTGCCTGTTCACCCCGCTATCATCCAGAAGGCGAGGTCAGTACAGGTGCATCAAAGCTGGGACCGAGAGACTGAAAAACAGCTTCTATCTCAAGGCCATCAGACTGTTAAACAGCCACCACTAACATTGAGTCCTAACTGGCCTAAGACAGGGAATTTTTACTATGATTAAATGTCAGGAATTGTGAAAAACTGAGTTTAAATGTATTTGGCTAAGGTGTATGTAAACTTCCGACTTCAACTGTAGCTGGCAAATTATAGCATCGCAAGAGAAAACAATACAGAGAACTAGCAGCCGAACGCCTCCAGAATGTATCTTCCTCCACTGTAAAAGTTCAGTGGTGATCTGCTAGGGGAATGAATGAGGCAGGGATGCCAGTCATCTTTGCCCCAACAGTACCCCAAGCGGGTGGCTGGTTGTAACTATTTACACAAGGGACCATTCCATTCCAAGAAAAGTAAAGGGGTAATCCCAGTAATTTCAACCAAGTGCTGCCACTTGAGTGACGTGAAAAGCTTGATCTGCGTTTGCTAACAATCATCAACAACTGAAAGGGTGAGTGTGTTACTGGCCAGCCATCAGTTAGCTGATGCAATGCAATGACATGGCTAACCATAGTCAGCAATACGATTACATGCAGAGTACCCCTGCCTATTTACACATCACACGGATTGGTGGCAATAACATTATACTGCATCATGGATGGACAATCCTACTAGAGAGCCAATGAGGCTGCAGGTTTTTGTTCCAGCCCTGCTCTAACACCTAATTCAGCTAATTAATGTCCTGATGAGAACCTGCATGTACCTAGTAGCACTATAGGATTACAGAATATAATTCTCACAAGAAGGTGTTCTGTACAAACACTGACTGGACAGATGCTCATTGCACAACAAAGTTTGTCAACATGTTTTAAATGCGCAAATCAATTCCATTGTACAACTCCAAAATCTAAAACTGGCCACAAAATGGCCAGATTCTATATGAAAGACAGTCTGAACAGGAGTATGCTTTAACACCACATGATTCAAAAACCCCTTTACAAGAAATGACTAAGCAGCTAAAGGCACTGAATATGCAAATTAAAACAATTAGGCCAATCTTGCCAGAGCATTTCTCGCAATACCGCAACGTCAAATGAGTGCATTGTTAATTTGCCTTGTCAGTAGAGAGTTGAGGAAGTACAGAATTACCCAGTCAGAATAAATCTCAGTTTCATATCTTACCTCGGAATACATGTATGGGGAAAAGGAGCTAGAGAAAACAATCGCATAAGGAACACTTTCTACCTCCACAGACCACTTTAGAGAAAGTTGCGATCAGCACACTTTGTCCACTCACAGTTGGATTCCTTGAAATCCTTTGGTTCAAACGCTAGTCTGCAGGCATAATTAGGACCCAATTAAAGATGCAAACAGCCAAAACAAACATTGAAATGTGTGGAGGATCTGTTAAATACTGTTCCATTGCTTTATGAGAGAAGCAATGAGCTGCCAGAGTGATTATCAGTTTGTAAGGCAACCAAGTTCTGATTAGAAAATAAGCCTGGGTAGGAACGTAGGTGGTCACTTGCTCACTTCGAGAACAAACTGTATTTGTGTTGTCCATGACCTCTACCTCTCCTTGATGTCTCTCCACGACACTAAAGGACACATGCAGTAGTTGCAGGGACGCATCTTAGTGATTTTTTTACGGGATTTAAGAATGCGCTAGGTAACACTACAGTATAAAAATGTGTCGTTTCATTATATTTAAGTTATTTATTTGTAGATGTATAGTAATGGAGTTGAGCAGGTAAGAGCAAAAATGTTGATGGAGGGAATGTCAATTCAACTGTGTACGTTTTTATATAATGAAAAACATATTCCTCGACCTAAAACGGTCTACAAAGTTGTAGTCCTGACTACGGTAAATATTTTTTATTATGGTGGCAGCAAAATATGCATTTATAGTAATCTGACATAGTCATTAAAGATCACTGCACGAATGCTGTGCCAAATTCAGTGTTACCAATGTTAATTTTCACATTCAAATCGTATTATGTAGCATATAATTCATATCATAAGCCATTAAATGTTCACAAACCAGACTAGAGATGCCAGTAAATAGGTTTAAAAAAATGTTTTAGTATAGGCTACATGACAACAAAAAGGATAGCCCAACATTTTCCGACTAATTAGGCTACAATAAATTAAAACAAATATAGAACGCAATGAACGAAACCTCACGCAAGTGTTTCTATTCAAAAACAGCTGTTCAAATATACAAGACAGGTAGTGCTAAGTAGCTGTAGTATGTACATCAAATACAGTACATTTCGTTCCTATAATATCGGAGAAGGCAAAAGTAGAAACATGACTCATTCAACATTTTATAATTTAGCAAACGTCTCCATGCAAATCACTTCGAGGTAAACCCAACGCCTCTGACACGCCAACTCCGCCGGCATGCTTCGCCTAGTATCAGCATCAACATATCAACCCAAAGGCTGTATAATAAAACATGCAAATACTGTCCTACCAGTTGAACGTCCAGCAGCATCCACTCGGGCAGATATGCTTTCCACTCTCTTTGAATCCATGGTTATAAAAGTCGTTAGTTTAGTTTGAGCGACAGTGAGTAAATGACTTGGAGCACTGGAAAGTTGACGCTGCTTTGCCCACGAGCTTGTGCAGATTCTGCAGAAATCTTGCGCATGGCATTCTCAATGGGGGGCGAGCATACGACACATCAAAACTTCAGTCACCTGCAATAAGCAAATGAGGCCATTTCTAAATTGGAATCGGAACCGGATGTTTGACATTACTTCTTATTATAACGACTGTTTAAGTTCTGTTTGTATATGATGTTATCAAATTGAGGGAATTTAATATTTTAAAGATTAGACTTCTCATGAATCTACATATATAGGTATTAGTCCATTTCTGTAGAAAAAAATAGCCAAACAAGATCAAACAAAGTAACGTTTTTTCTCAATGTACATTCCAAATATCCTATAGTCTATATAGGATATGAAAAGGTGACTCACAATAAATACTTTTTTCCTTCTGTTGACACAATGCAGGAGTATAATGTTACAAAGTCAATTATTTGCCATGCTGGGGGGCAATAACAAACAAACAAACAAAAACAAAACACACACACACTTGGTCTGCAGTTCTTGGTTCCAAGAACTGTGCCACTGGGAATATACATTTTCTCTGTTTTTGACACACTGTCAGTCAGTGGTGGAAAAAGTACCCAATTGTCATACTTGAGTAAAGGTAAAGATGGCTTAATAGAAAATGACTAAAAGTGAAAGTTACCCAGTCAAATTACACTTAAGTATATTTAAAACCAAATACTTTTACTCAAGTATCAAAAGTCAATGTAATTGCTAAAATATACATAAGTATCAAAAGTATAAATAGTTTGAAGTTCCTTATATTACTAGCCTATTACTAGCATGTTCAACCTCTTTCATGTCATCTGAGATTCCCAAAGATTGGAAAGCAGCTGCGGTCATCCCACTCTTCAAAGGGGGGGCACTTTTTTATTATTATTTTTTGTGAATTTTACCCCTTTTTCTCCCCAATTTCATTGTATCCAATTGTTTTAGTAGCTACTATCTTGTCTCATCGCTACAACTCCCATACTCGGGAGAGACGAAGGTTGAAAGTCATACGTCCTCCGATACACAACCCAACCAAGCCGCACTGCTTCTTAACACAGCGCGCATCCAACCCGGAAGCCAGCCGCACCAATGTGTCGGAGGAAACACCATGCACTGGCAACCTTGGTTAGCGCGCACTGCACCCAGCCCGCCACAGGAGTTGCTGGTACGCAATGAGACAAGGACATCCCTACTGGCCACGCCCTCCCTAACCCAGACGATGCTAGGCCAATCGTGTGTCGCCACACGGACCTCCCGGTCGCGGCCAGTTACGACATAGCCTGGGTGCGAACCCAGAATCTCTGATGGCACAGCTGGCGCTGCAGTACAGCGCCCTTAACCACTGCGCCACCCAGGAGGCCAGGGGGGGACACTCTTGACCCAAACTGCTACAGACCTAAATCTATCCTACCCTGCCTTTCTAAGGTCTTCGAAAGCCAAGTCAACAAACAGATTACCGACCATTTCGAATCCCACCGCACCTTCTCCGCTATGCAATTTGGTTTCTGAGCTGGTCATGGGTGCACCTCAGCCACGCACAAGGTCCTAAACGATATCTTAACTGCCATCGATAAGAAACAATACTGTGCAGTTGTATTCATTGACCTGGCCAAGGCTTTCGACTCTGTCAATCACCACATCCTTATTGGCAGACTCGATAGCCTTGGTTTCTCAAATGATTGCCCCGCCTGGTTCACCAACTACTTCTCTGATAGAGTTCAGTGTGTCAAACCGGAGGGCCTGTTGTCCAGGCCTCTGGCAGTCTCTATGGGGGCGCCAGAAGGTTCAATTCTTGGGCCGACTCTCTTCTCTGTATACATCAATCATGTCGCTCTTGCTGCTGGTGATTCTCTGATCCACCTCTACGCAGACGACACCATTCTGTATACTTCTGACCCTCCAAATGAGCTTCAATGCCATACAACTCTCCTTTCATGGTCTCCAACTGCTCTTAAATACAAGTAAAAGTAAATGCATGCTTTTCAACCGATCGCTGCCCGCCTATCCAGCATCACTACTCTGGACAGATCTGACTTAGAATATGTGGACAACTACAAATACCTAGGTCTCTGGTTAGACTGTAAACTCTCCTTCCAGACTCACATCAAACATCTCCAATCCAAAATTAAATCTTGAATTGGCTTCCTATTTCGCAACAAAGCATCCTTCACTCATGCTACCATACATACCCTCGTAAAACTGAACATCCTACTGATCCTCGACTTTTGCGATGTCATTTATAGCCTCCAACGCCCTACTCAATAAATTGGATGCAGTCTATCACAGTGCCATCCGTTTTGTCACCAAAGCCCCATATACTACCCACCACTGTGACCTGTACGCTCTCGTTGGCTGGCCTTCGCTTCATACTCGTCACCAAACCCACTGGCTCCAGGTCATCTACAAGACCCTGCTTGGTAACGTCCCCCCTTAGCTCGCTGGTCACCATAGCAGCACCCACCTGTAGCACGCGCTCCGGCAGATATATCTCGCTGGTCACCCCCAAAACCAATTCCTCCTTTGGCCGCCTCTCCTTCCAGTTCCCTACTGCCAATGACTGGAACGAACTACTAAAATCTCAAACTGGAAACACTTATCTCCCTCACTAGCTTAAAGCACCAGCTATCAGAGCAGCTCACAGATTACTGCACATGTACATAACCCATCTATAATTTAGCCCAAACAACTACCTCTTCCCCTACTGTATTTATTTATTTAGCTCCTTTGCACCCCATTATTTCTACTTTGCACATTCTTCCACTGCTAATCTACCATTCCAGTGTTTTACTTGCTATATTGTATTAACTTCACCACCATGACCTTTTTTTGCCTTTACCTCCCTTATCTCACCTCATTTGCTCACATCGTATATATAGACTTACTTTTCTACTGTTTTATTGACTGTATGTTTGTTTTACTCCATGTGTAACTCTGTGTTGTTGTATGTGTTGAACTGCTTTGCTTTATCTTGGCCAGATCGCAATTGTAAATAAGAACTTGTTCTCAACTTGCCTACCTGGTTAAATAAAGGTGAAATAAATAAATAAAATTAAGCAAACCAGACAGCACCATTTTCTGTTTTTTTATTTTATTTACAGCTAGCCAGGAGCACACTCCAACACCCGGACCTAATTTACAAACAAAGCATGTGTTTAGTGAGTCTGCCAGTTCACAAGCAGTAGGTATGACCAGGGATGTTCTCTTGATAAGTGTGTGAATTAGACAATTTTGCTATCCTGCTAAGTATTCAAAATGGAACAAGTACTTTTGGGTGTCAGGGACAATATATGGAGAAAAATAATATATGATTTTCTTTAGGAACGCAGTGAAGTAAAAGTTGTGAAAAATATGAATAGTAAAGTACAGATACTCCAAAAAACTACTTATCAAATCAAATCAAATTTTATTGGTCACATACACATGGTTAGCAGATGTTAATGTGAGTGTAGTGAAATGCTTGTGCTTCTAGTTCTGACAACGAAGTAGTAACCAACGAGTAATCTAACTAACAATTCCACAACTACTACCTTATACACACAAGTGTAAAGGGATAAAGAATATATACATAAAGATATATGAATGAGTGATGGTACAGAACGGCATAGGCAAGATGCAGTAGATGGTATCGAGTACAGTATATACATATGAGATGAGTAATGTAGGGTATATAAACATAAAGTGGCATAGTTTAAAGTAGCTAGTGATACATTTTTTACATCAATTTCCATCAATTTCCATTATTAAAGTGGCTGGAGTTGAGTCAGTATGTTGGCAGCTGTTTTTCAGCCTCTCGGGCCCTGCTTTGATGCACCTGTACTGACCTCGCCTTCTGGATGATAGCAGGGTGAACAGGGCAGTGGCTCGGGTGGTTGTTGTCCTTGATGATCTTTATGGCCTTCCTGTGACATCGGGTGGTGTAGGTGTCCTGGAGGGCAGGTAGTTTGCCCCCGGTGATGCGTTGTGCAGACCTTACTACCCTCTGGAGAGCCTTACGGTTGTGGGAGGAGCAGTTGCCGTACAAGGTGCCATTAATACAGGTAACGAGTGGAGGACAGAGGAGCCTCTTAAAGAAGAAGTTACAGGTCTGTGAGAGCCATAAATCTTGCTTGTGACCAAATACTTATTTTCCACCATAATTTGCACATAAATTCATTAAAAATCCTACAATGTGATTTTCTGGATTTTTTTCCTCTCATTTTGTGTGTCATAATTGAAGTGTACCTATGATGAAAATTACAGGCCTCTCATCTTTTTAAGTGGGAGAACTTGCACAATTGGTGGCTGACTAAATACTTTTTTGCCCCACTCTAGGTAATCCTCTTGTCCAAATGGGTTAGGGCAGTGTGCAGTGTGGTTGCGATTGCGTCGTCTGTGAACCTATTGGGGCGGTAAGCAAATTGGAGTGGGTCTAGGGTGTCAGGTAGGGTGGAGGTGATATGGTCCTTGGCTAGTCTCTCAAAGCACTTAATGATGACGGAAGTGAGTGCTAAATTAATTCATGTTTATTTATTTTTTGATATTTTACTTGAGCATGCATAGAAGTAACCAACCTGGCCTGTGTAAAAATGTAGGGCCTAAAAGTTACCATTTGGTGATGTCTGATCGTATTTCTCATTAACTCACCACCACTTGGGCTGTGCAGATTCTCAAAGTATTTTTTCGTCCCCTCACACAGAAAGTCAACCGAGTGTTTGACATCCATTGCAAATAGTTCCTCACTGTATTTGAAAAATCTTTCCAACACTTTCCTTCTTGATAGGCCTAACCCACTGGCCACATACTGTTTGAGTCAACATTGTTTAACATATTGAACAAATTTCAATTCGAACAACATGTTATGAACTTACAAAATGCATGATATGTTACGAATTCCAATTTGTTGTGGATAACGTCAACTAGTTGGCTAATGCTAACGTTAGCCAAGCTAGGAGTTAGGCTTTAAGGTTAGGGTTAGCTAATATGCTATGTAGTTGCAAAATATCTAAAAAGTAGTAAGCAGTTGCAAAATTAGCTAAAATTGTCCATGATGAGATTTGAACATGCAACGTTTGGGGTTGCTTGACGTTCGCATTATAAACCCACCCATCCACCGCGACCAACTACCCTCTTTTAAATTTTGCCTTAAGTAACCTTCTGTCTTCACACAGTTCCGGGGTCCATGGCCACAGAGCGTGATCTGACCCGGGTTCTGAGAGTCAACTACAGAATTTTGTGCTTCTACACCTGCATTGCTTGCTGCTTGGGGTTTTAGGCTGGGTTTCTGTACAGCACTTTGAGATATCAGCTGATGTAAGAAGGGCTTTATAAATAAATTTGATTTGATTCTTATGTAACCATACCAAACTTAACGTATCATACTAATTTGAGTGTCTCAGATTTATGTTTACTATGTTACGTCTATGAAAGCAGGCTGTTTAATCAGAATATTTTCTTCTTCAAAATATCATTTTGGGTTTCTGGTCGGCATTTTCACACTCACATCTCGAGTAATCTGGTTTGGGTATGTTCGTGAGGACGTCTATTCAACATTTTACCTTAATCCACACTGCTCCATCGAAAAGATTGTAATACAGCTAGTTTTGCAGGAAAACTGACCATTTCGTCCTCATGCAAGCTAGCAGTAGCCACATTGAACAACAAAGGAGCTGATTGGCTGACTCTGCCATTCCAAAATGGCTGCGGTGGCCACTGCTAGCTAGCATGGGGACGAAAAGGGCAGCTGACACTATGTAGAAGGGACGATTACAATCCATTTATATCCTGATCACACATTACATTACGATTATATTTTCATATCCACAGCACAACATGTGAGCTAATATTGACTTATATGGGGTAAAGCATTAGAGCAAATGTCATTAGTTACAGTTACTCATTTCTGACATAATAATGAATAATGGTCTCTTGATGATTCATTAATACAATTGCACAATCTAGTATGCAAGTATGAAACATTAAAGAGCCATGATGCTTATTGCAGACATACCACCCCACCCACCCGTCATGGGTATTATCAGATGCAAACGCAAAAGGAAGTGCAAATCAACGTATTCTTATACAATCTCCAATCATACTGTGATTCACATGAATACATGTTAGGCGAGGCAGGGTAAGGGGAGGGCCTCATTTAAAATGCAAAATTAATCAGAGGAGATTCACTCATGAAATATTACAACTAATTAGCCCTGGCTAAATTCACACTGTACTGCATGAAAGGGACAGTCACTTTCAATCAGTTTCTTTTGACAAAGTACCACAGTTAGGCTAGTTACAACTTTTAGAAGATTGTAGAAAGTAATGGAATGGATAGCACTTACATGACTCTCTATGCTGCTTGAGAGAGAATAATGTCTGTTCTACACAGCACAGTTCTATCTGAACATTCTACTGTATAGCATTGCGTAAGGTTGCAAAATTCCAGTAGCTTCCCCAAAATTCCACGGTTTTCCAGAAATCTTGATTGGAAAATTCTTGGAATCAGGATGGAATAAACAGGAAATCAAGCTAGGAATTCTGGCAAACTTATTGGAATTTTGTAACCCTAGTTGCATACAAGCCTCACGTAGCAGGGTATACCATAGAAGATGTGTGTCCTACTTACACAATACAAAAATATAAGTGTTGGTCCCATGTTTTATGAGCCAAAATAAAATAATGAAATATCCCAGAATTGTTCCCGATGCACAAAAACCTTTTCTCATAAATGTTGTGCACAAATTTGTTTACATCCCTGTTCGTGAGCATTTCTCCTTTGCCAAGATAATCCATCCACCTGACAGGTGTGACATATCAAGAAACTGATTAAACAGCATGATCATTACACAGGTGCTCCTTGTGCTGGGGACAATAAAATACCACTCAAACGTTCAGTTTTGTCACACTACACAAGGCCACAGCGTGCAATTGGCATGCTGACTGCAGGAATTTCCACCAGAGCTGTTGCCAGAGAATGGAATGTCACTACCATAAGCCACCTTCAACATTGTTTTAGAGAATTTGGCAGTACATCCAAACAGCCTCACAACCACAGATCACATTTAACTACGCCAGGCCAGGACCTCCACATCCGGCTTCTTCACCTGTGGGATCGTCTGAGACCAGCCACCTGGACAGCTGATGAAACTGTGGGTTTGTACAGCCAAAGAATTTCTGCATAAACTGTCAGATACCGTCGCAGGGAAGCGCATCTGTGTGCTCATCATCCTCACCAGGGTCTTGACCTGAATGCAGTTCGGCATCATAACCGACTTCAGTGGGCAAATGCTCACCTTCGATGGCCACTGGAATGCTGGAGAAGTGTGCTCTTCATGGATGAATCCCGGTTTCAACTGTACCGGGCAGATGGCAGACAGCGTCGTGTGGGTGAGCAGTATGCTGATGTCAACGTTATGAACAGAGTATCCCATGGAGGCGGTGTGGTTATGGTATTTGCAGGCATAAGCTATGGACAACAAACACAATTGCATTTTATAGATGGCAATTTGAATGCACAGATATTTTGTGACAAGATCCTGAGGCAAATTGTCATGTCATTCATCCGCTGCCATCACCTCATGTTTCAGCATGATAATTCATGGCCCCATGTCGCAAGGATCTGTACACAATTCCTGGAAGCTGAAAATGTCCCAGTTCTTCAATGGCCTGCATACTCACCAATTGAGCATGTTTGGGGTGCTCTTGATCAACGTGTACGACAGTGGTTCCAGTTCGCTCCAATATCCAGCAACTTCGCACAGCCACTGATTAGGAGTGGGACAACATTCCACAGGCCACAACCAACAGTCTGATCAACTCTATGTGAAAGAGATATGTCACGCTGCATCCATAGATTAGGTCCTAATTTATTTATTTCAATTGACTGATTTCCTTATATGAACTATAAAATCTTTGAAATTGTTGTATGTTGCGTTTATATTTTTGTTCAGTGTAGATATGTCTTGTAAATTCACAGGATTGGCTTCACATTCACTTCTGTTGATGTGAATAGCCTATGAATGTGTGCACATGCTCTAGAGTCACATTGCAGTACATTAAATACGCTAGCTAGTTTACCCCAAAAGCTAGTGGTTCAGTCTGTCACAGTAGCTTCCCCTTTACATGCAACTTTGTGTGATTCTAACAGTAAGTAGTAACCTCCTGACCAGTACTTAAGTAAAAAAATACTTTAAAGTACTACTTAAGTAGTTTGTTGGGGTATCTGTACTTTACTATTTATATTTTTACTTTTTTAAACTTTTTTTTACTTTTTACTTACTCACTACATTCCTAAAGAAAATAAATGTACTTTTTACACCATACATTTTCCCTGACACCCAAAAGCACAATTTACACACTTATCAAGAGAACATCCCTGGTCATCCCTACTGCCTTTGATCTGGCAGTCACTAAAACCAAATACTTCATTTGTAAATTATGTCTGTTGGGGTGTGCCCCTTGCCATCTGCCAATCAAAATATTTGTTTAATTATGCTGTCTGGTTTTCTTAATATAAGGAATTTTAAACGGTTTATACTTGCACTTTTGATACTAAAGTACATTTGAGCAATTCCGTTTACTTCTGATACTTAAGTATATTTAAAACCAAATACTTTGACTTTTACTCAAGTAGCATTTTACCGGGTGACTTTCCCTTTTACTTGAGTCATTTTCTATTAAGGTATCGTTACTTTTATTCAAGCATGAAAATTGAGCACTTTTTCCACCACTGCTCCTGACTCCACTCTGCAGTTGACGTGTTGAACTCAAAGTGACAAGTGAGTGTGGCTTAGGGATGATGAGACTAACGCTGAGGCTATTAATGGGATGGGTTTATGTAACTGCAGTCTAAAATTGTACTATTATGTGGGCTATATAGTACACAACAATCAGATGCTCTGAGGCATGCAGGGTAGTCATAACCTTAAATGCATGCCTTGCAATTGAAATGTATGCCAGAAGCATGAACGTGCCAGTTAACATTGAAGATTTAAATGGAGTCGAAAGATTTCAGATTACTTGGAACATATCAATAATGCAATATTGCAACGATGTTACATATAATGCCTGTTTGCCTGAGGTTGATGCCGTGCAGGTGCTTGTACGCATGTGCACACGCACACATGCACTGAAACATATCCAGTTGTTCTTGCTGTTTAGATTTTTGTTGTCCTTGACATATTTTGTTTTTACATCGTTGTCTTTCTCTTTTGCTCTTCTTGGTTATTGGTGCATTGGGGGACGATGGCTTGGGGGGTTTTGGAGGTGGGGAATCGAGGGAGAGGTGGGGTGGTCTCGGTTGGTTGAGGAGCAGCTCGGGAGGAAACTGTGTGTGTAGGGGGGGGGGGGGGGGGGGATCTTGGAGGGTTGGTGGCCTGGCGGTTGGGAGCTTGGGCCCGTGGCCGACAGGTCGCTGGTTCGGGTCCCCGTTTTGACTTGATGGGGGATCTGTCAACGTGTCCTTGGGCAGGGCGTTGATCCTGGTTGCTTCTGTGGGTCGCTCTGGAGTCTTTTAGATGACAATGTAATGTAAATGTTGAGGGGCTTCACTGTAGGTAGATTGTATATTTTATAATTCAAAAAATGATTTAAAAAATAATACAATATTGTGACTTTCTTGTAAACCTGTAACATATTGCAAGGTGTTTCAACTGACCAACAAATTGAGCACACTGGGAGTCCTCCAGGAGTGGAATAAAAAAAAAAACTGTCAAAGATAACCTGTGGGGATAAATTCCTCCCGTCTCCTTCCTCCTCTCCAACTCAATCTCACCTTATCTCTTCATTAACCTCTCCCTCTTATTCTCTCTTCTTCAGTCTCCATCTGCCCCCCTCTGTCAGTCTCACCCACACTCTGTCCGTCCCGCAGTTTCTCCCTCAATCTCACCTTCCCTCTGTCCCTCCCCCTCAATCTCTTCCTCTTCTCCTATCTCTGACACTTAGCTGAATCTGAACCTCTGCCCATTGCATAATGGGCCCCACACATAGCCATCTTCATAGTCAAGAATCCCTTAGATGAGCCTGAAAATAAATAAACAATGGGATCCCACTGTGTCTATACGGACCAGTGGAGGCTGCTGAGGAGAGAACGGCTCATAATAATGTCTGGAAAAGAGAAAATGGATTGGCATCAAACACCTGGAAACAATTCCACTTATTCCACTCCAGTTATTACCACGAGCGTGTTCTCCTAAATTATGGTGCCACCGACCTCCTGTGATACAGACATCCTTGGTGACTATACCTATAAACCTAAAAGACCGACAACAGTTGGATTCAGGACAAGCAAGGCAAACGATGACTTACTTGGAGTTCAGCATAGGCCAATGATGAATATCATCCATTTCACTCGATTAAAGGCAAATTCTGCCAGGTCGCATCAGCTGAGGCCCTGCTCTCAGTCAACTTCCCCAGATGTGACTGCAAACAAAGCAATCAGATAAAATCCACATGATATTCTGTCAGTAAAGCTAAATAGGAAGTTAGTCATTATGAAACCAGTTAGTGAGAGTATGCTGTTCAGTAGTCTTGCTCTGTCTAACTCCTAGGCCCAAGGCACACAGACAGCTACCTTCTCCATCATCTGACCTCAGATCTGGCAGTGTTGGCCCTCTTAGGCCGGCCATCTCCATTATTGTTTTAGTTGTATTTAGTTGTATTTAGTTGAGGTGATACCAAGAATATGTTATGAATTTTATGTATAATGACTAAATGATGTATACATTTAAAGTAATGATCAGACTATATCTAACAGAATTCTACCCTGTCTCTGGATAACCATGAAGAATGTTTGTCCATAAGAAAAGAGGGACTGTTAGCAGGCAAGGAACTGTGGCAGACAACTTGTGACCACTGTGAAATTGATAACAGGGAATGAAGTCTCCCCACCCAGGGAGGGGAGAAACCTTGGGCTTGCAGTAGATTGTGTAACATGTTGCAGGATATGATAATCAATGTATGCATAGGAGAAGACTTGTAAACTATATTCTCATTGTCTTAGAGGAGGAAGGACATTATATGATGAAATAAGAGGTATATAAACCAATGCAATGTGGTTTGTAATGATGGGCAGAGATCTCGTAAATAAACGTTGCTGTCTATTGTAGACTGGCCTCTGTCTGTTTCATTTCAACAAGAACCTTACAAATTCTTGGTAACAGACCGAGCGAGTAGTTCAATTGAAGTTCAGTTTATGAACATTGAGAACATGATTCTCTTAACAGAATACAAAAAGAAAGAAAAGCTGCATCAAGGGGACCGCATGCTCTCCCTCACAGTCCAAATGACCTGGATGTGCAGAAGCACATCAAAACGGAACTCCCTACAAATACACCACATCAACGCGAGTGGCTTTTCATAGCAGGTAAGGAGAAAAAAAAAAAAACTTAACCCCTTTTCCTAACCTAATTGTCCTAACCTCCTACGTTAATTCTCCAAACCCGCTGTGTAAGTTCTCCTAACCTGCTACAAAAAAGTTGTAGCTGTATCTAAAGTAGTCCCTCTAGTTAGAACCATAGCTACTGCTATCTGACGGTATGGAGTGGGATTATGTGGTAGTGCTGTCTAAAGTAAATGGACTCTAAGTTGCCATTTCCTAACAGTTTGCAAAGAAATTAACACAAAAAAAGGCATCAATGTAATATAAAATCATGAGAAGCACACAGGCCATCACAATTCAATGCCCGTATGTAAATCAAATCAAATTTTATTTACATGTACATTAAAGATGACAGTTTAAAAACCTCTTGAAACTCTGGGGGCGCTATTTCATTTTTGGATGAAAAACGTTCCCGTTTTAAACAAGATATTTTGTCACAAAAAGATGCTCGACTATGCATATAATTGATAGCTTTGGAAAGAAAACACTCTGAATTTTCCAGAACTGCAAAGATATTGTCTGTGAGTGCCCCAGAACAGGAGCTACAGGCAAAACCAAGATGAAACGGCAACCAGGAAATGAGCAGGATTTTTGAGGCTCTGTTTTCCATTGTCTCCTTATATGGCTGTGAATGCGACAGGAATGAGCCTGCCCTATCTATCGTTTCCCCAAGGTGTCTGCAGCATTGTGACGTATTTGTAGGCATATCATTGGAAGATTGACCATAAGAGACTACATTTTCCAGGTGTCCGCCCGGTGTCCTCCGTCGAAATTGGTGCGTCATTTTCAGCTGCTGGTATTTTTCCATGGGATTCTAAGACTAAAGCAGGCTTCCACGAACGGCATATCAATGAAGAGATATGTGAAAAAACACCTTGAGGATTGATTCTAAACAACGTTTGCCATGTTTCGGTCGATATTATGGAGTTAATTCGGAAAAAGTTTGACGTTTTGGTGACTGAATTTTCGGTTCGTTTCGGTAGCCAAATGTGATGTAGAAAACGGAGCGATTTCTCCTACACAAAGATTCTTTCAGGAAAAACTGAACATTTGCTGTGTAACTGAGTCTCCTCATTGAAAACAGCCGAAGTTCTTCAAAGGTAAATGATTTTATTTATTTGGTTATCTGGTTTTTGTGAAAATGTTGCGTGCTAAATGCTACGCAAAATGCTAAGCTAGCTTGCAATACTCTTACACAAATGCTTGATTTGCTATGGTTCAAAAGCATATTTTGAAAATCTGAGATGACAGTGTTGTTAAGAAAAGGCTAAGCTTGAGAGCAGGCATATTTATTTCATTTCATTTGCGATTTTCAGAAATCGTTAACGTTGCGTTATGCTAATGAACCTGAGGCTGTATTCACGATCCCGGATCCGGGATGGGTAGTATCAAAAGTATTTAGTCAGCCACCAATTGTGCAAGTTCTCCCACTTAAAAAGATGAGGCCTGTAATTTTCATTATAGGTACACTTCAACTATGACAGACAGACAAAATGAGGGAAAAAAATCCTGAAAATGTAGTGTGACTGTTTGAGGTTGTGGACATGTGTCTTTAATATTGATAACAAGGTCAAACAGGTGCCATTAATACAGGTAACGAGTGGAGGGCAGAGGAGCCTCTTAAAGAAGAAGTTACAGGTATGTGAGAGCTAGAAATCTTGCTTGTTTGTAGGTGACCAAATACTTATTTTCCACCATAATTTGCAAATAAATTCATAAAAAAATCCTACAATGTGATTTTCTGGATTTTCTTTCCTCATTTTGTCTGTCATAGTTGAAGTGTACATATGATGAAAATTACAGGCCTCATCTTTTTAAGTGGGAGAACTTGCACAATTGGTGGCTGACTAAATACTTTTTTGCCCCACTGTATGACTTCAATTACCTCAACTAACCCGAACCTTTCCACATTGACTCAGTACCGGTAATTACTGTTTTTATTTTTTACTTTAAATTCAATTGATTTGACATGATTTGGAAAGGCACACACCCGTCTATGTAAGGTCCCACAGTTGACAGAAAATAAACAAGCCATGATTTCGAAGGAATCTGGGGAAGGATACTAAAAAATGTCTGCAGCATTGAAGGTCCCCAAGAACACAGTGGCCTCAATCATTCTTAAATGGAAGAAGTATGGAATTACCAAGGCTCTTCCTAGAGCTGGCCTCCTTGACAAACTGAGCAATCGGGGGAGAAGGCCCTTGGTCAGGGAGGTGACCAAGAACCCATGGTCACTCTGATAGAGCGCCCAAGTTCCTTTGTAGAGATGGGAGATTTTTCCAGAAGTACAACCATCTCTGCAGCACTCTACCAATCAGGCCTTTATGGAAGAGTGGCCAAACGGAAGCCACCCCTTAGTAAAAGGCACATGACAGCCCGCTTGCAGTTCACCAAAATGCACCTAAAGGATTCTCAGACCATGAGAAACAAGTTTTTCTGGCCTGATGAAACCAAGACTGAACTCTGTCCTGAATTTTTTTAAACATTTTTTAATTTCACGTTTATTTAACCAGTTAACCAGTTAAGCTAGTTGAGAACAAGTTCTCGTTTGCAACTGCGACCTGGCCAAGCTAAAGCATAGCAGTTCGACACATACAACAACACAGAATTACACATGGAATGAACAAAACATACAGTCAATAATACAGTATAAATTAAAAAAAAGTATATTTACAGTGAGTGCAAATAAGGTCAAATAAGGGAGTTAAGGCAATAAATAGGCCATGGTGGCGAAGTAATTACAATATGGCAGTTAAACACTGGAATGGTAGATGTGCAAAAGATGGATGTGCAAGTAGAGATACTGTGGTGCAAAAGGAGCAAAATAAATACAGTATGGGGATGAGATAGATAGATGGGCTGTCTACAGATGGGCTATGAACAGGTGCAATGATCTGTGAGCTGCTCTGATAGCTGGTTCTTAATGCAGGTGAGGGAGATGGGAATCTCCAGCTTCAGGGATTTTGGCAGTTTGCTCCAGTCAGTGGCAGCAGAGAACTGAAAGGAAAGGCGACCAAAGGAGGAATTGGCTTTGGGGGTGACCAGTGAGATATACCTGCTGGAGCGTGTGCTACGAGTGGGTGCTGCTATGGTGACCAGCGAGCTGAGATAGGGCAGGGCTTTACCTAGCAGAGACTTGTAGATAACCTGTAGCCAGTGGGTTTGGCAACGAGTATGAAGCGAGGGCCAGCCAACGAGAGCATACAGGTCACAGTGGTGGGTAGTATATGGGGCTTTGGTGACAAAACGCATGGCACTGTGATAGACTACATCCAGTTTGCTGAGTAGAGTGTATTTTATAGATGACATCGCCGAAGTCAAGGATTGGTAGGATGGTAAGTTTTACGAGGGTGTTTGGCAGCATGAGTGAAGGAAGCTTTGTTGCGAAATAGGAAGCCGATTCTAGATTTAATTTTTGATTGGAGATGCTTAATGTGAGTCTGGAAGGAGAGTTTACAGTCTAGCCAGACACCTAGGTATTTGTAGTTATCCCCGTATTCTAAGTCAGAGCCGCCCAGAGTAGTGATGCTGGATGGGTTGTGCAGGTGCAGGCAATGATCGGTTGAATAGCAATCATTTAGTTTTATTTGCGTTTAAGAGCAGTTGGAGGCCACGGAAGGAGAGTTTTATGGCATTGAAGCTCGCCTTGAGGTTAGTTAACACAGTGTCCAAAGAAGGGCCAGAAGTATACAGAATGGTGTCGTCTGCGTAGAGGTGGATTAGAGAATCACCAGCAGCAAGAGCGACATCATTGATGTATACAGAGAAGAGAGTCGGCCCGAGAATTGAACCCTGTGGCACCCCTATAGAGACTGCCAGAGGTCCGAACAACAGGCCCTCCGATTTGACACACTGAGCTCTATAAAAGAAGTAGTTGGTGAACCAGGCGAGGCAATCATTTAAGAAACCAAGGCTGTTGAGTCTGCCAATAAGAATGTGGTGATTGACAGAGTCGAAAGCCTTGGCCAGGCCGATGAATACAGCTGCAAAGTATGTCTCTTATCGATGGCGGTTATGATATCGTTAAGGACCTTGAGTGTGGCTGAGGTGCACCCATGACCAGCTCGGAAACCAGATTGCATAGGTACGATGTGATTCAAAATGGTCAGTAATCTGTTTGTTAACTTGGCTTTCGAAGACCTTAGAGATGCAGGGTAAGATAGATATAGGTCTGTAGCAGTTTGGGTCTAGAGTGTCTCCCCCTTTGAAGAGGGGGAAGAACGTGGCAGCTTTCCAATCTTTGGGAATCTCAGATGATACGAAAGAGAGGTTGAACAGGCTAGTAATAGGGGTTGCAACCATTTCGGCAGATAATTTAAGAAAGAGAGGGTCCAGATTGTCTAGCCCGGCTGATTTGTAGGGGTCCAGATTTTGCAGCTCTTTCAGAACATCAGCTATCTGGATATGGGTGAAGGAGAAATGGTGGGGGCTTGGGCGGGTTGCTGTGGAGGGTGCCGGGCAGTTGACCGGGGTAGGGGTAGCCTGGTGGAAAGCATGGCCAGCCGTAGAGAAATGCTTATTGAAATTCTCAATTATAGTGGATTTGTCGGTTGTAACAGTGTTTCCTAGCCTCAGAGTAGTGGGTAGCTGGGATGAGGTGCTCTTATTCTCCATAGAATTTACAGTGTCCCAGAACTTTTTTGAGTTTGTCCTGCAAGATGCAAATTTCTGTTTAAAAAAGCTAGCCTTAGCTTTCCTAACTGCCTGTGTATATTGGTTCCTAATTTCCCTGAAAAGTTGCATATCACGGTGGCTATTCGATGCTAATGCAGAACACCACAGGATGTTTTTGTGCTGGTCAAGGGCAGACAGGTCTGGAGTGAACCAAGGGCTATATCTATTCCTGGATCTAAATTTTTTGAATGGGGCATGCTTATTTAATATGGTGAGGAAGGCACTTTTAAAGAATAACCAGGCATCCTCTACTGTCGGGATGAGGTCAATGTTGTTCCAGGATACCCCGGCCAGGTTGATTAGAAAGGACTGCTCGCAGAAATGTTTTAGGGAGCGTTTGACAGTGATGAGGGGTGGTCGTTTGCTCGCAGACCCATTACGGATGCAGGCAATGAGGCAGTGATTGCTGAGATCTTGGTTGAAAACAGCAGAGGTGTATTTGGAGGGTGAGTTAGTTAGGATGATATCTATGAGGGTGCCCGTGTTTACGGATTTGGGGTTATATCTGGTAGGTTCATTGATAAATTGTGTGAGATTGAGGGCATCGAGCTTAGATTGTAGGATGGCCGGGGTGTTAAGCATGTCCCAGTTTAGGTCACCTAGCAGCACGAGCTCAGAAGATAGATGGGGGGCAATCAAATCACATATGGTGTCGAGGGCACAGCTGGGGGCAGAGGGTGGTCTATAGCAAGCGGCAACGGTGAGAGACTTGTTTCTGGAAAGGATTATTTTTAGAAGTAGAAGCTCAAATTGTTTGGGTACAGACCTGGATAGTAAGACAGAACTCTGCAGGTTATCTTTGCAGTAAATTGTAACACCGCCCCCTTTGGCAGTTCTCTCTTGTCGGAAAATGTTATAGTAAGGAGTGGAAATTTCAAGGTTTTTGGTGGTCTTCCTAAGCCAGGATTCAGACACGGCTAGGACATCCGGATTGGTGGAGTGTGCTAGGGCAGTGAATAAAACAAACTTAGGGAGGAGGCTTCTAATGTTAACATGCATGAAACCAAGGCTTTTACAGTTGAGGAAGTCAACAAATGAGAGAGCCTGGGGGATGGGAGTGGA
Organism: Oncorhynchus masou masou; assembly: GCF_036934945.1. Taxonomy (NCBI): domain Eukaryota; kingdom Metazoa; phylum Chordata; class Actinopteri; order Salmoniformes; family Salmonidae; genus Oncorhynchus; species Oncorhynchus masou. Next base: position 49,087,155 of record NC_088238.1, read on the forward strand.
GGTAGACACTGCAGGGCCTGGATTAACCTCTACATCACCAGAGGAACAGAGGAGGAGTAGGATAAGGGTACAGCTAAAGGCTAACAGAACTGGACGCCTAGTACGTTCAGAACAGAGAATAAAAGAAGCAGATCTCTGGGCAAGGTAGAATGTATTCAAGCAATAATGTACAGACAAAGGTATAGTAGGATGTGAATACAGTGGGGGTAAACATGTGCATATAATGATAATGAAAGAGATATTGTCTCTAGAAATAGCATTTAAACCAGGTGACGTCACTGCGTGTGTGGGGGGTGGAACTAAATTGTTAGCCGAGGCATGTTGGGCAGTGCTAGAGGCTCTACAGTGAAATAAAACAATAGTTACAAACCAGAACAGCAATCAACACGGCATGGTGACGTTAGGGAAAGGCATGCGTAGCCGTGTGATCATACAAGTCCAGTGCGTGGCTTCAGGCAGATAGCGGCACGGGGCTAGCAGGCTAACAGAATGCCAGAATGCCAAGAGTTACGTCTGGAGGAAACCTGGGCCCATCCCTACTGTGAAGCATGGTGTTGGCAGAATCATGCTGTGGGGATGTTTTTCAGCAGCAGGGACTGGGAGACTAGTCAGGAAAAATAAACGGCGCAAAGTAGAGAGAGATCCTTGATGAAAACCTGCTCCAGAAGTTGCTCTGGAACAAGTCTCTAAATGTCCTGGAGTGGCCGAGCCAGAGCCCGGACTTGAACATCTCTGGAGAGACCTGAAAATAGCTTTGCAGCAACGCTCCCCATCCAACCTGACAGAGCTTGAGAGGATCTGCAGAGAAGAATGGAAGAAGATCCCCAAATGCAGGTGTGCCAAGCTTGTAGGGTCATACCCAAGAAGACTTGAGGCTGTAATTACTGCCAAAGGTGCTTCAACAAAGTACTGAGTAAAAGGTCTGAATATTTATGTAAACATTATATTTCAGTTTTTTTATTGTATACATTTGCAAACATGTCTAAAAACATGTTTGTGCTTTGTCATTATGGGGTGGGAAGATTAATGAGGAAAAAACAACAACATTTAATCCATTTTAGAAAAAGGCTGTAATGTAACAAAATGTGGAAAAAGTCAAGGGGTCTGAATACTTTCCGAATGCACTGTATATACTGTACCTCCATTAGAAAGCACCAGATGTAGAATGTATGATTCATATTTTACCTTATAAACAATGGCTTGACACTGGCATAATCATTAGAAACGCTGGTTGCTGATTTATATTTTAATCTATATTTCAGGCCTCTGAAGTTGTAGATAATTAGGACGTTCCAGGTAATATATTAATGTTCCTCTAAACAGTTCCGAGACAACTAATTGCGACTAGCACAGATGGCCTGACTTCATATTAGGTATCCATTTTTATTCCCCTGGCAAGTTTCCACAACAAAGCCAGATGCTTCTTCCAGGCATTGTAGGCAAACAATCGGAAAAAATATAAGAGATGCATCACTCGTCTGGTAACGCTCTTAGGATACTCAATGGGGGGGAAAATGGATATAATTTTATACATCTCAATATGGCAGTCAACATTGGAAGTTTCTCAACTACTTAAAAACAAATGTTTTTAATTAACTGTCGAGTCCTGGAAGAAATGGATACCCTTTGAGTTCTGAACACACATTTGGGAAAGCACCCGACTTAATATCTGATCTTTAATTCATCCATTTTCTGCCCGAGGAGGTGTCCGCGTGATTTCAAGGCAGACTGAATCAGCCTGTTGGTTGACTTGATCCAGAGAGTAAACAGAAGTGTCAACCTCAAGTAAACTTTCTAACAGATGGGATCGACTCCTTGAAACCTCTGTCATTAGAGGTTCACTCTCCTGACTGGAGGGAATCACTGAAGCCAACATGAGTCAAGACATAATTGCTCAATACATTATTCAAAAGGTCTTATTACGGTTTGTCATTTCCAAGATGGCTGGGTAATATATCGATGCCCACCTGAAATATGCTCTATAATACATCATTACCAGAAAGGCAGAGTGATGGCTTTACTTTCTTTGCTGTGTCCTTTGTGACTGGGACAGTTACAGAGAGTCGATACTTTTTTAATTAATCACTTTCAACGTTACATGACCTTCACACAACAGCTCAGAAATGGACAGGTTGATAAGTAAACGGCCGCAGATTGTCAAAATCTAAGGCAGATCCTCCTGGATGGATTGCCCTTTGGCCCCCAGGAGAATTGCTAATCAATGGGTTAGGACCGTCGCTGATATCAGTTGATGACGATAGGATTCACCTAACAGACTAAAGGATGGCAATCCGTCTCAGTCCGTCACGTTGCGTTGCAAAGGTACTGCTCAGTTGTCGAGTCATGCTCCTGTCCCCCCTGCTGACTCTTTCCTAACAGGGATTTACAGCTGTGAATAGCGCCGATGGTCTGCTAGAGAGGAGAGGAAAGGTGTGAAGGTGACGGTGCACTGCATTAATGATCCCTTCCTCTCTCACTGCCGACAGTGACACGGACTCCGCCCTGAGAATCAGCGGTCAATTACCTCAGGCGTTACCAGTGGGCCCCTGGAAACTTCCGGGGCAGAAAAAAAATATTAATTAGATCCAGACTAAGACCTCAACCACAATTAAAGAATTGACTCTCCAGGTGAGTGTAAAAAGAAGAGGACACAGTTCACCAAATCCCCAATTACAAGCTTGTCAAGGTAGCTGCCGAGAGAGAGAGAGAGAGAGAGAGAGAGAGAGAGAGAGAGAGAGAGATCTTTTGAAAACCAAGATGCTTGGACTCACCTTTTGCACTCCTCTCGAAATATGTCGGAGTAAAGGTTAGCCGAGAAAAAGGGAATAAGAAACTTTCAATTACGTGAATGGAATTAGAAACGTTTGGTTTATTACACTGAAACAAACTAGAAAATAAAAAAGAACCCGCCCAGTGGATACACACTAGGCAACGGCACAGAACATGCAGTTTCACGTCCATAATTCATTTAATTAGGATTATATGATAGAAAAATAAACCATTTACAAAATGTCTACTACAGACAGACCAGTGGCATCCAAAACACACACGTTCCACAAACTCAAAATAGTGTGACTATTTTGAAGATATTTTTTTCAATAACAATTTTTTTGAAACATTGTACCATAAAATAAAATAAACAATGATCGAAACAAACATTTCACAGTTGAAGGGAGAGCGCACGTGACATGCAGTCTTTGGTGCAGAAAACACACTACACAGTAGTTTCGTGTTTCCATAGTCCCGTTTTTATGTTGGCTGAGCACGAGCTCTCTGTGTTGATTATAGGCATGATCTGCCCATTGTTTTTGAGCGTGCCGTTTTGTGACGCCAGGTTAAGCCCGTACGACTTGGGCTGGCCGTCCACCAGCTCTGTGTTATTGGGCTGCTTTATGCTACTACTGTCTTTACTTGTAACGGATGCAGAAGTCCCAGCCCCCTCAGCTTCTCCTCCTGTTCCTACTGTTGATCCTACACTTCCACTTCCCACTACTCCGATAGCTCCGTTGCCTAGGGCGCTAGTGTTGCCCCCTCCTTTGTCGGTGTAGCGCGAGCGTCGGGGCAGGGACGTGCTGGCGTCGCTGCTGTCCTGTAGCGTCTGGCTCTGGTGGCGCTCCCTGTAGGCCATGTAGACTGCCCGTCGGCTGCACCGCGCCTGCTGACTGTCGTGGTGTTCGTGGCGATGCCGCCTGTGGGGGCCGCTCTGCACGCTGCCGTCCACGCTGGTGGGCACGTCATAGGCGTACTCGCGCAGCACCGTGAGTCGGCTGGCCCGGTGGGCCCGCGCCCTGTTCTTGTGATGCCGGCCCGTGGGTCCGTTGGCGGCAGGATTGTTGTTGTTGGGCCGGAACTGCACCTCCACGGGTGCCACGTGCATCTTGATCTCGTTGTCCACAGAGTGCTCCGTCAGGCTGTTTTCCAGCATGGCTGCCCCATTGGCGGGCAGGGCTAGTAGGGGCAATGATTTGTTCTGCGCTGCCTCTGCATGCAGATTGGTCAGTTTGCTTCCCTGGGTGGAGTTTCGGACACTTGGGCCACTCTTATTGGTGCAGGATGACTCTGCGCTGCTGTGGGCACACTTGGCCACATCGTCATTGCCCCTACCAACCGACCCAGCCGCGGACACCGTGGATGCCCCTGGCAGTGGCAGCAGGGCGTCCTCCTGCGCCGAGTAGGCCCGTCTCTCGGGGCAACAGGCCTGGGCCCAGTGGCGCCTCATGTCCTGGCGGTTGACACAGTGGTGTGCCATCAAAAAGCCACCCAGAGCCAGTGCCGCAACGCCAAACAGGCAGGAGAACACCAGGTCGGCCGGCCTCTCCTGGGACACGGCCATGGCGCCAAACACCCACAGCGACGCGTAGAGCCCCAGAGCAACCGCCGCACCCAGGAGCTGTAGCGCGAACGTATGCTCGTTCTCCAGCGCTGACAGGGACACGGCACGGGGAGCCGACACCGTCGAGGACGAGGCGTCGTGGGACTGAAGGTGGAGGAGTGTGGCCGGGACGTCTCCGGCATCGCTGCCCGCTACCGCCAGCCGCTGTTGCTCCTCGGCGGGTTCCTTGAGTTCGTAGCGGCGCTCGGGGTGGCGACGCAGCTGGAGGAGGATGCTAAGGAAGTACATGCAGTCCACGAAGACGATGAAGCCGACGGGGCCGTAGAAGGCCCCCAGGCTGGGCTCCCACGCCATCCAGCAACTGAGGAGAAGACAGAAGGGGAAGGCATCAGTACCAACATACAATAAATATTTATGTAAATGTGGTACACACGTACAATATCATACACACCAATGTATTGTGCAGATGTGTCGATATATCAGCTGCATTCAGTGAAAACACATGTTGGCAATGAAGCCATAAGAAAAGTATGACATGACAAATCTTTGCCAGATGAGTCAAGTGTCACCCATTCAAGTGGTCCACAAACCATTTTTAAATTATAACAACTTCAACATTGTTTTGTGTTTGACTCAACCCATAGCTCATTAAATCAAGTAAAAAAAAAACACATGCAGGCATTGAGTCTCTTTGAAAATGCAAAAAGCGGGAATAGAGTATCTGTTCCGGAATATTCCACGGGGCGGGTTCCATTCGTCTCAGCTGCAAACTAATTAAACTCCAAAGACTTCAGACAGACACAGGTCCAGATTTTCAAATTACAACCCAAACAGCTGCCACCATAAAGTGAGAGAATGAAAGAGGGGGAGAAATGGAGAGGGAAAGAAAGAGCGAGAGAGCGACAGAAAGAGAGAAGCGAGAACACAAACAGAGAGAGGAAGAATGAGAAGAAAGAGAGACCGACAGACTTGGAAAATGGCAGCAGGCGTGAGGTGCCGAGACACACACTATAAATAGCGCTCCCCAATCGGGCTCTCGGAACTTCACAGGGACTCAGAACTTTTCCTCCCCCCACAAAATATTTGTCATTTACATAAAGCTACGCACACGCGCATTCTGGCCAGTCGAAAACAAAAAGCGATTTCTCTTGGCTCTAGTTTTATATATACACAAAGCCTTCTGTCGATATAAAACAGAACAATTTCCATAAACACACACTATAGTAGAATAACTAATTGTTTCCATACAATATGACAGTAAACTGGCACTACTTACTATGGTGCGTTGGTCTGGCTACCGTAGTTCTTGATGTTGGCGGCTGCGGTTATGCCACAGACGATGATCGGTATCCCTCCGCCTATTAGGTAGAACCTGGTAGGAAAAGGTAGCGGAAAAAGAACTGAGTAGGACCTGCTTGGGATCAAATTGGTGGTGAGTTGGTTGCAGAGGTGGCATGTGTGCTTCAGGCCTCCATACTGACACCATGTGGTGGGTGTTAAACCAAGGACGCAAACCAAAACCTGTCTCTCCACAAGTCACAGCTATATTTCCAGAAGATACATAATACACACATAATAGTATTAGCAGCGCCTTGTAAAGGGAGAGAAACGCAAAATGGGATTGTACAGCATTTCAACTGATCCTCATCCACACACTAAACAGTTAGTCTGACTTGGCTGTAATGACCAAACCTTTTCATAACTGTGCATTGTGGGAAATGTAGTATTTTACCTCAGCATGGGTCGTGGAGGGGGCGGGGGCTCGTCCAGCTCTTCGTAGTGCTTGGCCTTGCGGGTCACTTGCTTGTAGATGTTGCGTGCCGTCACTCCCACCCACAGTGCTGTGGCCAGGGTCGAGTAGTGCAGAACTATGCCCACCTGGAAAAAAATCACCACCGAGCTCAGTCACGATCAGGATTCCACTTTAAACAAACAACTTCATTATGAAAATGTTCAATGCGCCAAACTGTATGAGTGTACCAAGTATCATGATTTTATGAAAAAGTTCACATATTGCCTGGACTATATAAAGGCTTTATAGAGCATTCACATATTCTACATAAGCACTACATAGATGCTTCACTAATAATTTATCAGCAAAATACTACGCATTCTGAAAACTCGCTATTGTACTAATTGACCGTTTGTAAAGTTCCTTGACAAAGTAGAGCCTAGCTGTAGGATATCCTTTATTTTAGGGGGCAAAGCATTATTTTCCAAGATGTTCTCTACCAGCTGGGCTCTTTGTGTTAAGGACAATGAATAAATGAAAAGAACCCAGTGCAAATCAGCAGGGGCTGCTACACTGCCTTCAGTCCCGTTTCTCCACCCTTCTCATGGATTTAATGGTGGAAACAGCAAGTGTACACTTTGGGGGAAAAGGCCGGAGAATCAGGAATCACACTATGTTGCCAAAGGCAATTTTTCCTCCTCCACAACATCTTGAGATCCCCATATAATTGTGAGATGCTTTTGGCAAGGGAAGGCAGGTTGGCAGTCTGGCTGGCAGGTTGGTAGGCAGATAGGCTGGCACACCAGTGGGTTACGGTGGGGGGGAATACTCACAGCTTGGCACACGCTGGCGTAACGCGTCTGGTTGATGCCACCCACGAAGACGCCGCAGGTGAGGAAGATGTGGAGGCAGAGGTTGACCAGCATGTGCCAGAACTTACGGCTGATTCGGACAGACCTGGACACGCAACCACACAGAACAAGTGAGATTCATCAAAACAATATCAGGGAATAAAATATCACGTCTGTTTGTTTGATTCACTCAAAATCTGTTAGGAGTTTAGAGTGGTGGAGATGTGCTCGTGGAGTGGTGAACATATTAGTGGAGACTGGACAGTATTGGTCCCCAAACTTCCTTGCATTGTCACCCACCCCAAAAGAAACATTCTGGCCTAGAATCTTGTGCTGCAACCCGAAAGCGAGTCACAGTCCATCATTTGGAAATATTAGATACCGTACGACTAGTAAGATGGGTGCTTGGTATCTTATGCACTTGGTATACACTGTATTAGATTCTACTAGGAGGTAGAGCTGTTACCTGTGGTGGTAGACGTAGCTGATGATGATGGCCAGCAGACAGAGCAGGAGAACTATAGCTGTGGCATAGAGGACTGGGTGGAGAGGCTCAATGCTGGGAGAGAAATACTCCACCCCAGTAAGATCCTGTGGGATACACACATCAAAATGTTAGAATGTCATCACTTTAGACAATGTGTCATACAAAAACAAATTAACCCTGAAGAAAAGGTATGAGCCAATTTCGTCAACTCAGGAGATTGTCATGTGATTGTCCCAAAACTAAACAGGTAGTGTTTATAGAGCCTGTGAACCCGAGCCTGTGAGCCTGTGAGATGTTGAGCCCGTCTTGAAAAGGCTAATGTCTCAAAACAAAGTAAAGGTTGTCACGATATCAGTATCCTAAATACTCAGAAGCATCGTGGCAAGAAAACAAAAGAAGAAGCGTACTGCATTTACTGAGGAAAACATGTTGGAAACAGCCTTATGTTGTCTCCCGGAGTCACATTTGTTCATTGAGTTTAAAAGGCCATTAAACCCCTGGCCACTCACCATGAGCACAGCATAGTTGCTGAGCGAGTCACAGGAGAGCATGGTGAAGTTGTCATGGTGCCGCAGGACACGGCAGCCCTCGCTCTGCCAGCCACCCTGTCCACCCAGCAGGCTGAAGTTCCAGCAGGCGGGCACGGCGTCCGAGCCACGGGCAAACCTCCGCAGCGTGGCGTTCACCGGCACACGCAGTCCGCGCAGCTGGAAACCCTCTGACCAATCAGATGCAGAGAGAGAGAGATGAGTAGAGAGATGAGGAGAGAGAGAGAGAGAAAAAGAGAGAGGTGTGAGTCTTCAAAACATAACCTGGTGCTTTTATTTATTGGTCCTTTTTTTTTAGCTACCTTTTCTAAAATCCAATGCAAGACAAAAGGGTGAAAAGTAGCCTAGTGGTTAGAGCGTTGGGCCAGTAACCCAAAGGTTGCTAGATCAAATCCCCGAGCTGACACGGTAAAAATCTTTTTGTTCTGCCACTGAACACGGCAGTTAACCCGCTGGCCGTCATCGTAAATAAGAATTTGTTCTTAGCGGACTTGCCCATCTGTATTACAGATGAATCCCTAAATCAAAAGTCTTTGACCAAACCACAAAATTCACTCTTAAAACAAGTCACAACAGTATCTTGAACAAAACCCATCTAATACTTTAGTGGTGCAGTGGGGTCCATGTCGGACTCACCGATCTTGGCCAGGAGAACGGGGGTGGCCACGTTCCTCCTCTTCCCACCGTCAGCCAGCAGGGTGGAGTTGCCCGTGGATGGGAAGAGCTTGCCGTTGCGGAAGGCCAGCAAGTGAAGCTTGTAGACGTTGTCGTCGGCCTGGCCCAGGTACTGAGAGAACAGAGAGGGGGGGAGCTGCAGGGACGCCTCCACTATGGTGTTCTAGGGAGAGAAAGAGAGGATTTATTCTTTCATTTTATTTATCCTTTATTTAGTCCCATAGAGAAAAAAAAAAGTATGATTGAGTGTACAGCATAATGTGTGATTCTGGTTAATGTTTTAGTCTACAATTCATTGTTTAGTTAGCATTTACTTAGAAAAGACATGGTTATATGGTAAGCTGTTCTTCGGTTTGTGCTATGGGTGAACCTCAAGTCAACACACCTCACTTTGGTAAAACATTTCAAGGGGTAATGATGGCAATATCTTAAACGAATGATGCATAATTTTCAGTCTATATATTGTTAAGGCTACGGGGACCTGTTTCAATGACTGCTGCTGCTTGCTCTTTGCAGTCTAGGCTACTTTATAAGCACTTTGTGACAAGTGCTGATGTACAAAGGTTTGTGTTTCTACACATTGGATTGATTGCCTCTCCTTCGGTCATTCCTGGATACTGACCTTGAGAGAGAGGCTGGACAAGGTGCTGGTGACGTTACACTTGAAGCTGAGCTGGCGGTCAGGGTTGCCGTCCAGGTCAATGCGTGGGCCCAGGTCTCGGAGAGCAATGCGTTCAGGCATCAGCTTCTGGAACAGTGTGCAGGTCATGCCATTGAAGCTGCTCGCCTTGATGGCGTGGGCCTCCAGGGCGATGTTATGGGAATTCTGGGAACAAATTATAGGAATAAGAGAAAAGGAAAAATACGCATGAGGTCAAATAAACAACAATCAGATGCACTTTTAAATAGTAAAAACACACATACAAAACGCCACCTCCCAACGACAATGCATTTACACCCCGATGCCATTTAGGATTTGGTAATGCGATCTCATGATCTGGCGCGATCTTACGGTGGAGTGGGCCTGGGTTCCGCTGGCAAGCTGGTGTACAGAGATCCTCTGGAGACACTCCACGATGCGGGAGCAGGCCCTGGCCTCGCGCTGAGCCAGCCGCAACACCCGCTCATCAGCGTGCATCAGATTACTGGAGATGTCCACCATCACGTCCCCCAACTGAGACAGACAGAACAGGGTTAACACACACACACACACACACACACACACACACACACACACACACACACACACACACACACAAACCCAGAAACCACAGAACTACACAGTTACCTGCAAATACACGCAGGGCCAGACAGAGGCACACGCATACACAGGCCTTATCAATCGAAACAATAGAGTGCTTTGTTTTTTTATCCAACACTCAATGTAGTCTTTATTATCATCGCCCTGGAAATACCTGAATTTGAGCCTTCGGGTTCCTCTCAGCGCTGACGGAGGGCACTGGGCGCTAGACCAGGGCTGCATTCCAAACACTTAACAGACACACCCTATCCCCTCAGCTCTCAAAGTAAGTGGACACTTCTGATGACGTTTCATGATGTCTGACGAGTATACACTTGCAGGGTGAGGGAGGACTGATTTTTTTCTTTTCTTTTTTTTTAATGGACCATCCTTGCCCGGAAATTCGTCATTCGTTGACCCCGCGATGATTGTGTTTTCAGCCTTGTGGGTGCTTTATATGCGCTACAGTCAATTATGATTGCATGCCGACTTATATAAACTATATAATTATTATGATCGCTAGCAAATTAATTACCCAACCAACGTTAGCCTGCCTAGCTACTTCTGAAGAAAGAAAACGTTTTATTTCTACATTTTCCAAAAGCTAACTAAACAAAAAAATCATTACTTTTACGAGACGTGTTTGTGCATTAGTAGCACAATTTCTAACTTATTTACATTCATTTTTACTTGCACTTGTATGTTGACTTCTCCATAATGACATTTTAAGTTTTGGCGATACTTTTCTTAGCGGATGTACAATCATCGCAAATTGAATTATGGCGCGTTTCAGGCCCCGAAGTGAACATAATTGTACACTCGTAAACTCCATTAAAAACGAGGGCTGAGGGGCTAACTTTGCGAACTCCCCTTGCTTGGCTAATCATTTGGACCGACCACAAATATGGCTGCGGGGATTCCCCCAAGAGCTTAAGGCGAGGCTAACTGGACGATGGTGTGTCTTCTACGAGTTTGGTGCAACATTGCTCAGGTGCAACATTCAAAGCCTTCCCCAATGAGCACAAACTGCCAGGGGTGAAACCCAACAGACAAAGAAACCTGACCCGGCCTTGCTTTGCAATCTCCCACAGCTCGACAGGAAAAATCCCCCATTCCAGATCCTAGCTCATTCACTTTCATTACGAATCCTCTGTGGATTTAAACACGACAGGGTTGCTCTGTAACTATGAGGAGTGGAATAACATAAAGGGCCAAAGTATCAGCAGTAAGCTGGAGGTGAATACACTGTGTGGCGTATTCGCACCTCTCACTTGCACACACAGTAAACACACACTTAAAAAAATACTATTACCTAGCTCTACTTATAACATTTATTTTGGTTCTGACCCCATTTCCTCTCATTACACTTATGCCTGAGGCCGTGCATGTTACTGTCCTCTCAGAGTGTGTGTGTGTGTGTGTGTGCTTCTTCATATGAACTTCTTATTCATCCATAAAGGAGGTACAAGGTGGGACTGGGAGACTGAAGCGGGACTCACCTCCTTGTATTTCTCGGCAAACTTGCCAAACTTCTCAATCATCTCAGCCACGAAGATGACGTCCATCTTGTCTGAGAAGTTGGCGGCCTCGAATGTGTAGACGAGCAGCTGGCGGGCCGTGATCACCGCGTTGGTCATGTTCAGAGGCATCTGGAACACAGAGAGACAGAGAGGTTTAGAAGGACTGCACACAAGGGTGAACGCTTCAAAAAACAACACTTGAGTGTAGGAAGACAAAAAGAATGACAACGCCGACAAAAGAAAGAAAGACAAAAATAACAAATCAAGAGGGGAGTCTTGGCGGGAGATTTACAATAAGTTGAAGAAAGAAAAGACAGACAAAGAGAGCAAATCAAACATGGTCAGACAGAGTGTCATGGTCACCTGGTTGATGATGTAGAGGAAGCGAGTTACGTCTTTCTGGTACTGGCAGCGGAAGTAGTTGTCCTCGGCCCACAGGCCCCCGCGGTCACAAAGCCGCTGCGCACGCCGCTCCTCACCCACCGAGCCAGAGTAGATTCCCGTGCCCGACGCCAGCTTGTTGCAGGGCAGGTAGACTGTGATGCCTGCTAGGGTACGAGGCCATCTGAGAGGTGGGGGGGGATTGAGAGAGAAAAACAAAAGAAACAAACAAAGAAAAAGAGAGGGGAGAGAAAGATACAGTAGATAGAAAGAGGGACAGAGAGAGAGACATAGTATATGGATAGAGAGGGACAGAGAGAGAGATATAGTATATAGATAGAAAGAGAGGGACAGAGAGAGAGACATAGTATATAGATAGAAAGAGAGGGACAGAGAGAGAGACATAGTATATAGATAGAAAGAGAGGGACAGAGAGAGAGAGATATTCACCAGATATTACTACTAACAACAAGTCTAATATTCAGCCACTAGGTGGTGCCACCGAGCTGAGTTTGTTCCAAAAATAACTGTGTGGTACAAACTTGTTTACCTCAACAAGCCCATTAAAATTAAACAAGTACCTGATTAAATAAGACACTAGATAATACAATAGATAAATATATTAGATTCATAAAATAGATTAATACAACTACAAACATTTACCTTAAAAATTTCACAGACAGATTACCAACTAATAATAACCTAGTCTAGCATAAAATGTGATAGTGAAAGTAGCACCCCCTCACCTGAAGTCACCCTTGTTGTTGGACACTCTGTCGGGTGGGCAGTACTTGGCGGAGCTCTCCAGAACCACAATGTCGACGGTACGGGTGGTGTTCCCTCGGCTGGTCCTCACACGACACTCCCATTCCCCAGTTGAAGCAGGCTGGATGTTGGAGATGGTCAACGCACTGAGTAAAGAACAGAGGGGAACAAGTCAATCAAATATTACTGCCAAAGACGGAAAGAGAGAGTAGACCGTTTTTAACCGTGTATGCCAAGAGGCACCATTTGCATCAGATGTTTAAATGCGCAATCTGTCATTTTAATTTACAGTCCAAAAGTGGTACCCCAGCTGTCTCTTGCGGCCCACTGCTTAGCTGATTTAAAGAGGGTTAGGTCAGTTGTGCTTTGTGGAAACAATCAATCAAATCCTATTTACATAGCCCTTTTTACAATAACATTTGTCATCAAGTGCTTGACAGTAACCTTCCCTTAACCTCCAAGCAGCAGCAGCGGTGAGGAAAAACTCCCCGAAGAAAGAAACCTTGGAAGGAACCACTGTACTCATCTAAGGGTGCCGTTCTCATTACCACTCTCTTCTATCTATCCACCAACCCGCCCACAAGTACCGTCCCCCTTACCTGGCGATGAGGGAGCAGTTCTGTACCATGCTCTTCTCGATGAAGATGCCCTGGGCTGCATCGGGCTCCACCATGCGGCCGTCCTGGTACCACAGCACCTGCATGTCCTCCGCCACGAACGAGGCCTGGCACTGGAAGGGCAGACTGTCGCCCTGGAACACGACCTGACGCTGGGACGGAGTCAGCTGGAAGGAAGGCAGTTCCAGGGGTGCGTCTGGAGGGTAGGGGAGTATGGGGGTTACATTTTAGTGCATCGCTCTCTCTAGACTGCATGTCTGGGTAGGATTGGGTTAATTCAAGTTATTTGTTCACAACTGAATTCTTCTCCTCAGGGGTGAAGCCAGGGGTGAAGCCAGGTGCGAAGTGAAGCCCATCTGTAAATAGCACACCCAACTACCTCATCCCCATATTGTTTTTTTTGCTTTTTGCTATTTTGCACCCCAGTATCTCTACTTGCACATGATCTGCACATCTATCACTCCAGTGTTAATGTTAAATTGTAATTATTTATTGCCTTACCTCCCTAATCTTATTACATTTGCACACACTGTACTTATTCTATTGTGTTATTATTGTTGTTTCTGTCGCACTGCTTTGATTTATAATCTTGGCCAGGTTGCAGTTGTAAATGAGAACTTGTTCTCAACTGGCCAACCTGGTTAAATAAAGGTGAAATAAAATGTAAAAAATAAAAAGGGGATCATTTCAATAGTCAAACGTTGGTACCTATTTGTCACTCGGAAATGTGTCTCCACTTATAAAAGCTGTGCCAAGTATTTCCTAACCCGTGCAGTGAAGAGTGCCAAACTGATAAGACAGGGCAAGCACAAACAAAACACTGCAGTGTTCTGTACTGCTGGCCCTTCCCTTATCGCCTGTGTCATTGGACAACTCCCACTCCCAACAACGCCAGCAACTAAAGCCATCTCTGAACTGAACACAAAATAACTGCACTATACGCCATTTGTTCTCTGTTCATCTCTCTGCATTCTGATATACCCTGTACCTCCACCGTATATTTGTATATAAACTGTTCTTTCTCCCGAGTGGCACAGTGGTCTAAGACACTGCATCTCAGTGCAAGAGTCGTCACTGCAGTACCTGGTTCGAATCCAGGCTGCATCACATCCGGCCGTGATTGGGAGTCCCATAGGGTGGTGCACAATTGGCCCAGCAATTGACCCAGCACAATTGGTAGGCCGTCATTGTAAATAAGAATTTGTTCTTAACTGACTTGCCTAGTTAAATAAAAGGTAAAAGAAATAAACATCTTATAGCTCTATACTCACTCTACCTAGTTGTATGTAAACTCTGTTGTCTGTATTCGGTCTCTAAATGTAGTCGATCACTAGCACCATATATCACCAAGTACAACTCTGAGCATGTGTAAAGGTAGCTACTTAAAGGTGAATAAAAGGTGATTCTGAACTGAAAATAGAGTGCAGAGCCAAATGCTAGAGGTTGCACGTCCAACTATTCTGTATATGGTCTTGGACGACCGCGTGCTGACGACTGATGGCATGTAAAAGTGTGTTCATGTGAGGTCGAAGTGCCCGAGTTTGAAGATGTGTGTGTGCACATCAAAAGGTAGTCTCTTACTAGGAGCTCTGGTACAAACAAGGTGATGTAAAGGGGTAACAGGGGTGTGTTTGTGTTCTCACGAAACTTTGTATGTACGTGGAGCTTAAGGGCTTTAAGGTGATGAGTAGTTGTAGGACCAGGTGTGTGTGTGCGTGTGTGTGTGTGTGTCCTTACCACAGGTGAACAGCTCAGGCTTGGTGGAGGTGATGAGCTGGCCCTGCAGGGAGCGGGGGTAGGAGCAGCTGGTGTCCTTCACCCCCACGTTGTTGTCTTTGATCCAGTGCAGCAGCCACAACAGGTTGCAGTCGCACAGCAGGTACGGCGTCTGGAACTCCCTGAGGTAACGTGGGGACAGGCAGAGTTAAAAAATAAATTAAAAAAGGAGCATTACTTTCAGTTTCATTTACAATGAAAGGTGATAGTCCCCTGTTCGATCCCCCGTTCCATAACCTACTTTCTATGCTGTGTTCCTCTTATCTCCTTTTTATTGCCTCTCTGCAATTGTTTGTAAACTGAGGGTTGGGACCTTGGTGGATGGAACCATTTGAATCTTTGTTTTGCTTCCTGGCTGAATGTGTTTCCATTACCTTGAGTTGCGAACCAGGAAATAAAACTTACAGATTGCTCCTATTGGTGCATTTCTACAACAGGGTATTGTACTATACTCTTTAAAGTATCCCGAATAGAAAACCCACTTCACTGCCACAGGTTGTCATGGAATAGCGTTGCAGGGTCTAAACTCTAAAGCATACTTACAAAGTCTTCAATGACACCAAGCTATCAAACGTCCCTTGGGCCAGCGATGAAAACATGTTTCCAGAAAGGTTTCTGAAAGGACAAGATGAAGGCTATCAATCATCTACAACAAATCAAGTATGCCAATCTGTCACATCACACAATCAGGACCCAAACACAACCTGTCATTGGCAACTCCACTGAGATGTCCAGGAATCTTAATCCTCACCTTTGCATCGTAGGGAAAAGGACATGGAATAATATGTTGCAGCTGTGGCACTGAGACCCGTGGGGGAACCATGGGTATTATGCTAATATCACAGCACCTGGAGCCAGATATGTCACTTTCACATAAATGTCCTTATCAATGACTTATTTTTAGGATGGACAGGGGGAAAATGCAAACAGTTATCAAAGAAAAACAATACTATGAATCTGGCGTATTTAAACAAAGTAATAAAGGAAAAATAACTACTACTTACAGTCGAACTAGACTAGTGAGGCCTTTGAATATGTCCACGTTGAGGCAGCCAATGCGATTGTTGGACAGGTCTCTGTAGAAAGCAAAACAAATGGAGATTCTGGTTATATTCTGTCCTGATTTACTCAAGTCAAACAGCAGCAACAGTCTAAGAAATGTAATATGCCATTGCAAATTGTACAAACAGCATGAAATTCATGACTAGAGTCAATTGACCTCATGTGGTGAGTCGGCGAATTCTAATAAATCCACATTGTAGCTCAACAAATCAAAAAGTGGAGAAAACTGTCAACTCAATTAAAAGACTGGTGATGTCATTCGCAGAGACAGGTTGGGGCAGAGGCAGGGATTGAAAAATCCAGGTCTGTCCGTTTTACAACTTTTCAAGGTGATTTGAGACGATGCCTGTGTTCGCCCCGAGGCAGCTTTCACATCAAAGCTGTTAGTAACACACTATACTAGTTGAAATTAATGTACTATGATTGATGTCATACACATCAAAGTGTGTCTTTTTCACCAGGACCTGACACAAAGTGTCTGCCAAACATCAGGTAGTATTATCGATCTTTGAAGAAACCGTGTTTGGGCAAGGATCTTATTTAGTCTACATTGTGAAAATATGATTTTGATCAACTCAAAGATAGTTCTAACTCGAAGAAATGGTGATGGAAGGCAGGTCGAAACAACCATGTATAAAATCAAGGATGTGGTGTATATGCAAGCCATTACAGCTGGACAAAACGCATATGCTAAACGACTCGAACGTAAACCAAATGACTCAAGTGTAACATTGGAACGGCCAGAAGAGGCCTCACAATACCCTACAAACTAGACCCTGCTAGCTGCAAGCTACAACCCTAGCCCAAGGCCTAATGCCAGGGCAGCATCAGATACTTAAATGCTTAGAAAATAAGTGTGGAGCGCATTACGTAAACATCCTGGTGTTGGTCTAATTATTGTTGTGGTTCCTAGGGAGGGTGGCAGCTGGGGAATTTACTGAGTGAGGTGGTTAGTTCCGCCTGGCCTGGGAAAAACCTTTCAAGGGTTGCCAAGAAGTCATGCTGGCATCCCGTGTCTGAGGAGGATCACCTACTGGGGTGGAACTCCCTTAGCTAAAGGGATAAACTCCCACCCTGCCAATGCTGCCATGGCATAGCATTAGACATGGTCCAGTGCTTTGCAGTTGGGAGTGCAGTGTGACGTCAAAGCAGCCCAAATAAGGAGAAAATGGCCATCTCTCACAAATTAGCCACATCATCCCAAATATATTCCAAAACATGTTTGTTTTTTAAAATCTTGTGGTCTGTCCATTAAAGTAGCAGCAGCGCTCAACATTACAGCAGCCCCAGAGCAAGCTGTCTGTTGTGATATGAGCAGATATAAAAAGAGACGGGTGTGTAAGTAAGACGGGGTCAGTGACTGTTCAGCTGTCGGTGGAATGTAGTGGCTGCTGCCGGGTGGTAAGGCCCTGGAGTGGCCAGTAGGGGGTTGTAGCTTGAAGTTGCCCCTAGACACTGGATCTTGGGTCCATTTTACATTGCCCCCCCACTAATGGTTAACGTCAGGATTGGGGGAAAGGAGGCTGATCCTAGATCTGTAGATAAGGGAAACTTCACCCCAGAGATACATGAATGGGTTGCATCCAGCAAACAAAATGTGCTTTGTCACGTCAGGCATCTTATGCCTCTATTGACAATGTATACATTTGGCTGAATGCAGCTGATATATGGGCACGTCGAGTCTAGACCTACTTTCTGCACATCAGGACCTTGACTAGCTGTATCAGGTGGTAAAACAGGGTTGGCGCTAGCCTCCCCTTGGGCTCTCTCCCCCCAGGGTATTACAGTATCTACTCCACCACCCCTAGCCATTCAGCCCCAAACAGCTGGGACCAGGCACCATGTGACTGATCCCAGATCAGATGTTTGTCCCATGACGTGTTCAAAGCAACCCTCAAAACATTGCGGTCATGTTAGCTTTGCTTTTTATTTACTACAGTGGGAGCGGATCAGTTGCAGCTCGTATCCGTCAGCTGGGTTGAAATAGGATAACATTTCCTAACAATGTACACTGGAATGGACATTGACCTACATTTCGATTCATTACAAATGATGACAATGAAAAGGGGTGAAGTAATACATTTTAGCATGCATTGAACATGTCTGTTTTTTCAAGAGAAACTTCAAGAAAAATGTCAAGTCTGACATCGCTCTCCTCTCTCCGACAAGACGGATAAAAGAGGCAAGCAGCTTCGGTTTGGCCAAGTCGCTCGAGTCTTAAAAACGAGCGAAAATCTAATTAGGCTCTTTGAAGTGAGGTTCAGGGACAGATGGGAGAAATTAAAGATTGGCTGAGGCTGAGAGAGAGAGAACACTGAGTCTTTGTCGGCCGCTTTCGCTACTGACTGCATTGGAAGAGAGAGGGAGCGTGTATTTTCATGTCCTCCCTGCCAATTAACTCCATCACCCTTTTCCAGAAGCAGAAGAGGGAGGGCTGGAGGGTAGGTGCACCGCGTGCCAGTAGTCACCACAGGGCTTCTGTTTACAGCACCAGGCCCAAGTTCAAGACTCATTTTACCTCAGCTACTCCTTTCGCCCTTTTGCTGGTTGAGGAATATGTTGTAAGCGATATGTTGGAGACGCAGCCAGAGACAGGAGCAAATGAATGATTTAACCACCTCCTGACAACCTGTCTGTGCCATATATTTCCACTGCCAAACATGTTTAATTATGTGCAAAGACTGCTGTGTCTTCTGACCATAATACTGATGCATTTATAATCAGTGGATATCCAGTGTTTCTGATCAATTCATTTCGACCCAACGTTGACATTGTGTTATATAGGCGCATGCAAGATGAAATAGCTGTTGGCTGAATGATTTGTAGGTTGGCTGAGGGAATTACAGTTAGCTATACGTTTAGGAAATATAGTTCGACAGTTGGTTGTAAAATGGTTGAGGCTTGACAAGGGGAAATTAAGCTCTGCCCAAGCCAAGGAGACAACCTTCCTGTCTCACTCACAGCTCCGCACTAGCATCCAAATTATAGTTTATGTTGGTAAGGACCGGCAGGTATAAGATGATTGCAATACACAAAGGCGCACACACACAGACTGAGACACAAACACTCAGAAGAGTGCACAGGCACAAACACACTCATACGCGCCCTCTCTAGCACAGACACACAGACCCACGCACATGCCCATCCATCCATTCCCCTTTCCATGAATGTGTGAAAGTAGATAGGGCCTCATGCAGTCTCAAGTGGTCCCTGGCAAGGGCCCAAGTGGACTGGAGAACTGAATAGAACATTGCTTGAAGCATTAAAACAGAGAATCTCACTGCCGATAAGTACCTATCGGCAGTCTATCACAGTGGGAGGCCAGGCCGTTCCTTCTCTTGCGAGAACAAAAGCGGTACCTGCTGACCCGGTAGCAACGAACATACCGATTTTACTTGTAAAATCACAATTCTTGTCAGTGGCCAACAATTTTACTTTGAGCCAATCAGAGAGCACGAACTCCCACATGGGAGAGCAAAATAAAAGGGGGATTTTTTCTGCACATCCACGGGTGAGACAGTCACACTTCATATGCAATGTAGGCTATGGGATGGTAGCTAGCTAAGTGTGCAAAACACTTCTTTCAAGCTAGATAACCATTGTATCTGGAATTGACATAATTAAATCACAATGGATTAGCTCGTTTCCATGATCAGCTGCCTGTGTTAGCTGCCGAGTTAGGGCATTATCCTTAGCTAGCTAGCTATGCTGTGCTAACTAACGAATATGCTAACATTAGCAAGTTAGCGAAACATTTGGCTCTTGACTGCCACTGGCAGTATGGGATAATGCAGTGTGAATTAAATAGTTTCTTCGTCATCTTGTTAGGTAGTGATCGAGCTGTGGCCATCTGGCTAATATAATAAGGACTTTTTCCCCAGACAGCTTGGAATCTAGCCCATTAGCAATACCCACGGATATGCATTGCCAAACGAAGCTACTGCCATCTTCTGGTTTGGAGTATTTTAACAAGGAGCGAGTGGCTGACGACTTCGCTGTGTGAACACACAAGAGATCGACTGCCGACACTGTTCAAAGGCGCTAAGCACTGTTGCCAGGCAAAAGTTTTACAATCCTACCAGTGTGTCTGAGCTTTTACAGCTATCGCTTACATCGACTAGATAAAGGCAATTGCTAACTCTGTGTCTAGCCTTTCAGAAACAACAGACAGGGCCATTAGTATTGTCGAAAACTGGCAAAGACCGTTCGGTTGAAATGTTGCATTGTGGGAGCATATACAACAGTGTGTAGTTTTTTTTTCTTTCTTTAATACAACAGATTTGGACATGGTGCGTTATGGATGCAGTATAATAAATCTGATGTTGAGCAATAGAGGATCGGCTTCCACGCATATTTAAAACCGTTCAGCCCATGACTCGTCCATCTGCCAAGAAAATGACAAATTTGATTAAGATGAAAATGATTTATTGCTGACGGTGATATTGATAATACTCACAGTCTTTTGAGTGCGAGCAATCCAAGGAAAGCCCCCGGTTCGATACGGCTGACGATGTTGTTCCGCATGTCCCTGTGGAAGACAAACAAAGGGTAAGCCACAAGAAAATAAAAAGGCAATCTAAACATCAAGTGCACAACAAAGAACGTCTGGTTCGTGTCACGGCATATTGCAATCAACACATATTATGAATACTTGCAGCCAACTTGATCCAAAAATACCATTCCCCAATGAGTAAGACATATTATTTTACACATCTAATAACACAAAGATATTCTCTCTAGGCCTGCTCAAATAAATAAAAAATGACAGTCGAAGAAACACACTTCAGATCAGAGGTGTTCCCGAAATCCACATAAATACAGTGGATTGTGAGAAAGACAAGGTCCGGCTCAGAGCAAAAGAACTTAGGACGTTTCACTGGATAGGGACAAAGGTGGACTTTTTCCCTGACTTCTCCAAGGAGGTCCAGGACAAGAGAAAAGCGTTCATGGAGGTGAGACATATGTGCATGAAAGTGTGTCGCTGACGTCAATGAGGCCGAACGATCTGAGTAGCGTGGTAGGCTATGGAAGATCCCCATGATGGCGGTGGTTAATCACGGATTAACTACCATTTTTCTCTAAGCTGAGAGAACGTCCTATGTTGTGAGTAATAGTCTCACTGAGTGTTTATGCTGTGAATGCTGCCTACAATTTATCATTCTGGTTTACAGATATCATTATAGTACTCGATTGAGCAGGAATCTAGGGCAAGCATATCATTTGTTTTACGGTCATAGTAGGGATAAACATATCTATTTTTTTGTTTGTTTTCACTCGCATGTTCGTGCCATGTGTGATGGGCACAACCCAAAGTGTTAGATGGCTTATTTATCATTATTATGACCTATATCGGACACCCTTTGGTGTTGGTTCTCTGATTACATTCCTGCCTTATGGAATTAGACAGTTCAGGAGTAAGATAATTTCTTCTCTTTGGGAGTATAATGAGCAGCCTGTCTTTCTGTCCAATGTTTTTGGTTGATCCATGTCATTTCAATGACATGTCATCGCTGTCATATCAAACTGTATATGGTCATGCCTGTATTTGGTGTTGGTAAAACGTCCTTATTCTAGTTGGATCTTCAGTGCTGGGAAGTCCTCGGGACACTTCACATGGATGAAGGCCTGGTTGAGGGGAGGGCGATTTAAAAAATAAATAATTGTGTCGCGTGGGTTTGGGATATGTTTATGACATATTTGTTCTATGGGAAGTTTAGTGTTCTGTGGGGTGCACTACCAGTCGGTCACTTTTCTTTGATTCAAAAGCAAAGGCTATCCGAAAGGCATTGATTTAAAATACTTTAATAGTCGTCATGTTTTGGTAATAGTATATTTACAACCTTTCAGACACGACCAACGTGATTCAAATGCACAAAACAAGTGGATGCTGCAGTGTATCCAAGTGGCATCAGAAGCAACTGCTTGCACGCGCGTTACCACTCCACTATGTCTCCCTGTCACGGATTTTGCGACATCAGTACAGATACCAAAATGAGCAGCAGCTACATTTGGCTACATACGGACCATTAGTGGAATTCCGGCGAGAGAGTAACAGTTAATGTGATTGGATGTTAATTATTTGACTAGGTTACCTGTATTTGACATTGTGTTGTTATTTCGCTGAACACTAGATGGTTTCATTTTATTTTTGGCAGTGAAACAAGGCTACTCAGGTGAGAGAGAGAGAAACTAACTCAAATGTATAACCCCGTTGGAAAATCTAAAATGTGCATTTAAAAAAAGGCCAATCACGTTTTTATTTGGCGTACACCAGTTTGGGAATACCTGCCATAATACATTCAACCCCCAAAAGAGGTGTATATTCTATTTTCCAAAAGTATACATGTTCAAGTGGGAAAATAGTTTAAGGACATAGAGGGACAAATCTTGACTTTACTTGTAATGGTTTCAGGCCAAAATATAATATGAACATTTATGCTCTGAATGAGGAGGACCCAGACTTCTTCCGTCAATTTAACAAAATAATATTGGATTTTGGTTATTTTTCTCTGGTACTCGGGGGAGAGGGACTATAATCAGGTCCCTGACGCATTCTTATACAAATCCAAAACGGGTCTAACCAAGACCTCCAAAACGAGGAGGCTGGTGACTGATATATGGAGACTGATCAATCCAAACCCTCGTGATTACACATTCTTTTAGAATAGGCACACTGTTTATTCACGAGTCGACTACTTTATCTCACACTCTCCGATAGATAAAGTGGGTCCATGCAGTGTGGGCACGAAAGCTATGACAGATCATGCACCCATTGATCTGACTGTTGACATGGGAGAGGAAGATAAAAATGTAAAATGTTGGCGATTGAACAACAACCTCTTACAGGACAAGGTGTTTTCTGAAATCCTTAACACACACACACACAACGACATTCTTTGAAACAAATAGGGAAGCTTTTAAAGCATACATACAAGGAGTAATGATACAACAATCAGCTACTATTAAGAAATTAAATTATACATTTTCTGTTTAACTTGAAACAGAGTTCAAAACGCTGGAGAGGGAATATTATTTCAACAACATTTCTCTGGTAAACCTGACAAAAACCAAATACGAGCTGCATACTTTATTCAGTAAAAAAGCTGAAGCAGAGATGATACAAAATCAGGTGAAAAGGCAGGAAAACTGTTGGCCAGTCAATTGAAATCTAGAGAAACATATCTTCAAACAGGTGGAATCAGAAATAAGACAGGCAAGCTGATTACCAATCAGAAAAAATAACTACATATTTCAAGACTTTGAAAGCAGAGGCATTCTTTCAGAATTTGAACCTTCCTACACTAACAGAGGAAGACAGGAACTGGGCTGGACCACCCCATTTCTTTGGAGGAATTGACCAAAAAAAAGACAAGCACCCAGTGGTAAAACTCCAGGGTTGGATGGGATACCCAGTGATTTCTAGAAAAGGTTTGCAGAGCAGCTTAGCTCAGTAATATTGAAAACATTTAACACATTGATTGAGTTCCGACCTACGTGATGCAGTAAATCACCCTAATTGTATTTGTTTTTATTTCACCTTTACTGAACCAGGTAGGCCAGTTGAGAACAAGTTCTCATTTACAACTGCGACCCGGTCAAGATAAAGCAAAGCAGTGTGACACAAACAACAACACAGAGTTACACATGAAATAAACAAGATACTAATACCAAATACTAATTGAGTGTATGTAAACTTCTGACCCACTGGGAATGTAATGAAATAAATAAGCTGAAATGAATCATTCTCCCTACTATTATTCTGACATTTCACATTCTTAATATAAAGTGGTGATCCTCACTGACCTAAGACAGGGAATTGTTTGCTAGGTTTAAATGTCAGGAATTGAGAAAAACTGAGTTTAAATGTATTTGGCAAAGGTGTATGTAAACTTCTGACTTCAACTGTATGTACAACGAGGTCCTCCCGAGTGGTCTAAGGCACTGCATTGCATCCTGGTTCGAGTCCAGGCTCTGTTGGTCGCCAGGTGTACGGTGTTTCCTCCGACACATTGGTGCAGCTGGCATTGTGTCAAGAAGCAGTGCGGCTTGTCTGGGTTCTGTTTCGGAGGATGCACAGCTCTCGACCTTCGCCTCTCCTGAGTTCTGTACGGGAGTTGCAGCGATGAGACAAGACTAACTACCAAATGGAATCCACACAATTAGGGAGAAAAAGGGGTAAAAAAAACAACATTTAGTCACTAACAGACTATGATCATCTCCATTTTTAGTAGGACAAGGCACGAAACAAGGCGACTGTCTCTTGCCTCCCCTGTTTATTATAGCATTAAAACCATTTGCCCGAAGCCATTAGGCTGCATCAGTCAATCAAAGGGGTTCATATAGGAAGTTGGGAGAATAAACTACTGCTTTATGCAGACTGGAGATTTCAATGGGTCTCTAAGAACTTGAGGTACCTGGGGATCGCTTTAAATCCTGGTCTGGAGAACATGACTTCATAAAACCTTGACCCACTACTGAACAAAATTCAACTCCAGTTTAAGAGCTGGGATAAGCTACACATCTCATTATGGGGTAGGAAACAGGTTATAAAAGATAGTCATAGCTCCTCATATTACCAGTGTTCATACCGGTCTATACCTTTAAATCCATAGACAAAATGATTACTAAGTTTGTATGGGCCGGTAAAAAGGCCAGGGTGAAACTAGTGAGACTACAGGCAATGACTGAGAAGGGAGGATTAAAGCTCCCTAACATGTCATTATATCAAAAAGACTTAGTAGCTGCCCAAATAAGCGCTCTCTTTACTGAAAATTCTAATAGGCCAATTTTGGAGGACATGGAATTGAATGCCCCATTCGGAGCATCAGATTATTTGAGTCAACAAAAGGTGGGACTGGAGAATCCAATAATGTCCCATACAATAATATATGGAGTCAGATTCATAAGAAAGAGAAATCTTTACCTTTCCTGACAAGCTCTGTTTTGTTATGGAACAACCCTAAATTGAAAATAGGGGGACATGTGGTCTTCTGGAAAGATTAGAATAGATAGGGGATAAAGAACATTGGTTGTCTATTTCAAGAATACTCGTTTACCTCTTTTGAATAACTAAGGTCCAAGTATAGTTTACAGAAACAAGACTTTTGGAGATATCTCCAGTTTAGACATTGTATGCTTAAGGTAGGACAGAATAACAACAAATTCCATGTACTTTCTGATATAATTCTTAAGTTAGTAATCCTTTGCTAATTACCACATACGGCACGGTTTCTATCTAGCCATCTTATAGGTGGATTTAACGGAACTTGTAAGGACCTAAAGGCCCTAAAAGGGAAAAAGACCAGGGAGGTAACTTTTGGAGAGGAGGAATGGAATATAATAGTACAACAGATGCTCCTCCCTATGAGAGATGCCCGGTCCAAACTGATTCAATTGAAAGTGTCAATAGGATGTATAGGACTCCGAGGTTGAACAGAATAGGTTTGATAGAATCCAGTCTATGCTGGAGATGTCAGTCAAGTACAGGTGACATAATCCATATGATCTGTAACTGTCCGAGCTTGCATACCTTTTGGCAGAATGTAATGGAAAAGATTACCTGCACATCCTGCTTTGCCATTACTGAATACCACTAAAGATGTTGATAGACTGAGAAGCTCATGTTTAAAGTGGCTAAAAGTTTCCCTAACCACAGCGAACAGAGTCATACTGAGACACTGGAGGGAGAAGGACCCTCCCTCATTTAACGAATGGTACATAGCCTTGGCAGAAACGGCTTCAGATGAAAGGTTGATTTATAATATTAAATGTTACACTCGATAATGTTTCCGACATCTGGGGACAAAAAAAGAAGCGGCAGCTCCAGTGAGCACAAGATCTCCAACACTGGACAACTGAGGACTGGAAAAACATTGCCTGGAACATGACAGTGAGTTCAGTTTACTTGGGTGGCCTGGTCAGTCCCCAGACCTCAACTCAATAGAGCCTCTTTGGGATGAGATGGAACAGGCTGTTCACAGCATGAATGTACCGCCATCCAATCTGCAGCAACTACATGATGCCATCCAGTCAGCATGGACCAACATCCCTGTGGAACGTTTCCCACACCTTGTAGAATGCCCCGAAGAATTCAGTCTGTTCTGGAAGCAGAGGGTGGTCCGACCCGGTACTAGATGGGTGTACCTAATAAAAACTGGCCGGTGATTGTATAAGAGCTTTGTACAGTGCATTCGGAAAGTATTCAGACTAGGGGTCGACCAATTATGATTTTTCTACGCCGATACCGATAATTGGAGGACCAAAAAAAGCCGATACTGGTCGATTTTTAATATGTATTTCTAATAATGACAATTACAACAATACTGAATTAACACTTATTTTAACCTAATATAATACATAAATAAAATCAATTTAGCCTCAAATAAATAATGAAACATGTTCAATTTTGTTTGAATAATGCAAAAACAAAGTGTTGGAGAAGAAAGTAAAAGTGCAATATGTACCATGTAAAAAAGCTAACATTTAAGTTCCTTGCTCCGAACATGAGAACATATGAAAGCTGGTTGTTCCTTTTAACATGAGTCTTCAATATTCCCAGGTAAGAAGTTTTGGGTTGTAGTTATTATAGGACTATTTCTCTCTATACTATTTGTATTTCATATACCTTTGACTATTGGATGTTTGTATAGGCACTTTAGTATTGCCAGTGTAACAGTATAGCTTCCGTCCCTCTCCTCGCTCCTGCCTGGGCTCGAACCAGGAACATCATCTCGGGAGTTGATAGGTTTGAAGACAAACAGCTCAATGCTTGAAGCATTGCGAAGAGCTGCTGGCAAAATGCACAAAAGTGCTGTTTGAATGAATCCTTACGAGCCTGCTGGTGCCTACCACCACTCAGTCAGACTGCTCTATTAAATCATAGACTTAATTATAATAACACACAGAAATATGAGCCTTCAGTCAATAAAATGGTTGAATCCGGAAACTATCAATTCGAAAACAAAATGTGTATTCCTTCAGTGAAATACGGAACCGTTCCGTATTTTATCCAATGGATGGCATCCCTAAGTCTAAATATTCTTGTTACATTGCACAACCTTCAATGTTATGTCATAATTACGTAAAATTCTGGCAAATTAGTTCGCAACGAGCCAGGCGGCCCAAACTGTTGCATATAACATGACTCTGCGTGCAATGAACGCAAGAGAAGTGACACAATTTCACCTGGTTAATATTGCCTGCTAACCTTTCTTTTAGACAAATATGCAGGTTTAAAAATATATACATCTGTGTATTGATTTTAAGAAAGGCATTGATGTTTATGGTTAGGTACACGTTGGAGCAACGACAGTCCTTTTCGCGAATGCGCACCGTATCGATTATATGCAACGCAGGACACGCTAGATAATATCATCAACCGTGTGTAGTTATAACTAGTGATTATCATTGATTGATTGTTTTATATAAGATAAGTTTAATGCTAGCTAGCAACTTACCTTGGCTTCGTACTGCATTCGCGTAACAGGCGGGCTCCTCGTGAGGCAGGTGGTTAGAGCGTTGGACTAGTTAAGATTGAATCCCTGAGCTGACAAGGTAAAAATCTGTCGTTCTGCCCCTGAACAAGGCAGTTAACTCACCGTTCCTAGGCCGTCATTGAAAATAAGAATGTTTTCTTGACTGACTTGGCTCATTAAATAAAGTTGTAAAATAAAAAGAATTATGCAAAATCGGCGTCCAAAAATACCGATTTCCGATTGTCATGAACTTAATCGGTCGACCTATTATTCAGACCCATTGACCTTTTCCACATTTTGTCAGCCTTATTCTAAAATGTATTAAATTAATGTTTTTCCTATCAGTTTTTAGAAACCAAATGATAAAAAACAGAAATATCACATTTTACAGAAGTCCTCAGACCCTTTACTCAGTACTTGGTTGAAGCACCTTTGGCAGCGATTACAGCTTTGAGTCTTCTTGGATATGACGCTTCAAGCTTGGCACACCTGTATTTGGGGAGTTTCTCACATTCTTCTCTGAAGATCCTCTCAAGCTCTTTTAGGTTGGATGGGGAGCGTTGCTGCACAGCTATTTTCAGGTCTCTCCAGAGATGTTCAATTGTGTTCAAGTTCGGCCTCTGGCTGGGCCACTCACGGACATTAAGAGACTTGTCCCGAGGCCACTCCAGCATTGTCTTGGCTGTGTGCTTAGGGTTGTTGTCCTGTTGGAAGGTGAAACTTTGCCCCCCAGTCTGAGGTCCTGAGTGCTCTGGAACAGGTGTTCATCAAGGATCTCTCTGTACTTTGCTCCGTTCATCTTTCCCTCGATGCTGACTAGTCTTCCAGTCTCTGCCACTGAAAAACATCTCCACAGCATGATGCTGCTGCCACCACCATGCTTCACCGTTGGGAGGGTGCCAGGTTTCCTCCAGAAGTGACCCTTGGCATTCAGGCCAAGGGGAATCTTGTTTCTTATGGTCTGAGTCCTCTAGGTGCCTTTTGGCAAACTCCAAGCGGGCTGCCATGTGCCTTTTACTGAGGAGTGGCTTCCGTCTGGCCACTCTACCATAAAAGCCTGATTGATGGAGTGCTGCAGAGATGGTTGTCCTTCTTGAAGGTTCTCCCATCACCACAGAGGAATTCTAGAGCTACGTCAGAGTGACCATTGGGTTCTTGGTCACCTCCCTGACCAAGGCCCTACTTTTGCTACCCTTCCCCAGATCTGTGCCTTGACACAATCCTGTCTCAGAGTTCTACGGGCAATTCCTTCCACATCATGGCTTGGTTTTTGCTCTGAAATACACTGCCAACTGTGGGACCTTATAGACAGGTGTGTGCCTTTTCAAATAATTTCCAATCATTTGAATTTACCACAGGTGGACTCCAATCAAGGATGACGAATGGAAACAAGATGCACCTGAGCTCAATTTCGAGTCTCATAGCAGAGGGTCTGAATACTTGTTTTTATTTTTAATACATTTGTAAAAATGTCTAAAAAAATAGATTTCGCTTTGTGGTTGTGGGGTATTGTGTGTAGATTGAGGAGGAAAAACATTAATTTAATCAATTTCAGAATAAGGCTGTAGGGTAACAAAATGTGGAGGAACTCAAGGGGTCTGAATACTTTCCGAATGTACTGTACATTCAGAGACAACATAAGGTCAACGAGTAAGGCCTACACCCAAGAGCCAGTTTTGAGCTACAATTTTAGCAGAATGTATGACTGTCCTTAAAATGAAATCCCACTGACGCTAACTCACTGCATTGACCCCTGGTGCTATGGTACTTGTATTGTACTTCTTTATAGACAATATAACTGCAATGGCCAACAATTTCCCCATATCCTGTGGGACTCTCACCCACTCAGACACCTGTGGCAGGGACACTAGACCCCCACCCCCCAAATCAATCAAGCCTCCTCAGCCCAGTAACTGACAGCCATGAGTCTCCAGGGGCCGCACACACAAAGGCTCCCCACCCCGCTTCGCCCTGGACTGAGTTCGAGGCAGCACGGTCACAGATACCTGCTAGCACCTAGCGCTCACCTGCGCCACCACTGCGTCACTCATTACGATCTGTGTTATTAAAGACCTCGCAGGTCGCCACCTGATCCCCCATACAAAGGCCGCTGGGTAACTGTGACCGGGCCGTTTGATGTTCAGTAGCTGTCATCTGGCTGGAGGGGGATTGGGAGGCAGGGCCACACATGGATCATAGGAGCCAAGCTATTGCTTTTGATGTGCATTGGCAAAATTGACTTTCCTGTAGAGGGGTGTTGAAAGACAAATGGAAAAGGGGTAAGGCCAAAAAAAATAATGATCTTCAAAATTTGATGAATTGGTGCCTGTATGGCAATTCAAAAGAGCTGATTTGAGAGCCTTTTTACTAAATAATGTGTTTGATTTATATGATTGTGTATTGCTTTCAGTGTATTGATGTGCATATTGATGTGTATAATGCATTATTGATGTGTGTAGTGTGTATATAGGCAATCTGTGAAAGAGACCTTGGTCTCAGTACGACTCGCTGTCAAAAAAAAAGGTTTAAAGAATGCAACAAATGCGAGGCACAAATGGATCACCTGTAAGAGGCCAGAAAAAGAGAGAGGATCTTTGTACTTGCTTACTGTGCCGGATGGTACCTTTAACCCTACTAATAATTTCTCCCCAGCCAATTCTGTTCTCCCCTCTAAATACCATCAAAGTTTCACTTTGAAATGCTGCTGTTGCCTTTGTCAACACTAGTTGTGGTCTTGACCCAACTGTTTCACGTTGGTGACCATAGTAAATCAACCGAGGGGCAAAATGTCACAAGTTATGGAATAGACTCTGGGGGAGGGTGTTCAACAAGGCACAATTTTGGTTCACATTTATCCATGCTTTGATTAGGCTTGATGATACCAAGGTGGGGCCGGTGCCAGCCAAATGACCGGTGTCAAACACCAGTGGGGGCAGTCCACAGTTTAGCACCAAAGCCAATCCCAATCTACTGATCCTTCAATTTCCTCAAAGAGTAGTGCTGGAATGCTGTCAAAGGGTGAAACAGTGCAGCCAATTTTTCTGAACTCGTTTCAAACTGAAATTCAGAATTTTATGTGATTCCAATTCCTAATTCCTAACCACATTCTGTGGTTTTCCCAAAATGACAGCTTGGCGTGATCGGTTCTGTGGCGTCTTAGACGGGGGGAAACAATGGTCTTTGTTTGGTGGATTACGTTAACCGAGTCACTGAAAGGTTATGTTTCTGATATGTTTTTGTCAGTTGTTTACGAAGATGGTGGACCTACATCTTATACTGATTGACTGTCAAGTAGTCACAGACATGACTAAGATTAAAATTCTGGGGTGGCATCCATGTATTGAAAAAACTCAATCGTACAAATTCAACACTATCACCTTTGTCACTGCACTGGCAGAATTATCAGTAAAAGTACAGAATATTAAACCATTTGAGATTTCCTTTATAGAGAAGCAGAATAACTTGTGGGGCGAGTCAGGTAGTGGTGGAGGTAGACCGCGTGCAACCTATCCCAACTTCCCCCTCAGGTTCCAAAACTGCCGACCACAAACTACCTGGCACATTTCAAACTCCCTTTGCAAGAACACGCTAGGCCTGCTTGCCATGCTAAAATGTAAATGACTGGATAATGAAATCTGAATTAATTTACCTCAGAGTACTTTAGGGGATTCCCTTGTTCCCTTTTAGGGAATTATCCTTGTGCGCTGATTAGATCGAACCTGAGATTCTGTAGAAGCCTCTGCAGCCATTTTGGAAAGATGTAGAAACACAGCCAAATGCACTGTTTAATATAAGAGCGCAGCAGCTACTGACAAACATTATACGCTTGTGATTTGGATGTTGGAAAATATTAAGTCTCTTCAATTTTCATCTGCCACAAGTAATATTAAAGTATATAAAAGTGAAAGTTTCTATGGCAGGTGTCTAACATGTATACTCTACCAAATCTGTCAAAGTTATTTTTCAAGGTGAACATTGATGTTACAATCACGAGAAATGGCTGATGTTAAAAAAAGCCTGTCTGCTGAAACAAAACAGAACACAAGATCACACTCATTCTCAACGTCGAGAGTTCTCACTCCACCAGAGTCCAGTTAAGTGAGGAACAAACGGAAAATCTCCCACCCCATACTTTTTTATACGTTCAACTTGAGTGTATCTTTATATTATGCAACATTGATAACTTACAATTACAAAATTTTCGCAGGTTTCTTACATGCATAAAAGACTAACATCCCTCATATACTGTCCTTCCCCATAGTAATGGTTCCGTTTGAAATTCAAAACCTCTCCAGTCCTTCCAAATAACAAGAGATTATCCCTGCTTCATTTGTAATAATAACCATTCCCTCTGTCTTGACTCCGTGTCAGCTTTGGGAGAGAATTACTGTGCGACAGCAGTTGGCTCGGGTTCATATTACTGTATAGGAGGGTGACCATGAGAGTTGATTATTGACTTCAGGAAGCAGAGGAGGGAACATGCCCCGATCCACATCAGTGGGACTGCAGTAGAGATAGGGCTGTTGCGGTCATAACATTTTGTCAGGCGTTATTGTTATGCAAATGATTGCTGGTCTCAAGGTAATTGACCGTTAATTAACATAAACAGGTTTAGCATCTCCAGGACACCGCGAATACAAGCCGCCGATGAGCCACTTTAGAACATCTACATTAAAAACTGTCTAATAAAATAATTGATCACACACCATCACAATGAATTCATTATTTTAGTCAGGTCGAAAACATAACGAGATGAAGAAAATGTATTTCAGAACAGAATACGAGTTGGCCTACTGTATGTTATCTGGCTATGCGCCCTGCCATAGGCTTGTTCAGCTTTTAAATTGAACCTTTATTTAACTAGACAAGTCAGTTAAGAACAAATTCTTATTTACAATGACGGCCTAGTAAAAGCGGGTTAACTGCCTTGTTCAGGGGCAGAACGACAGATGTTTACCTTAGTTAGCTTTGGGATTCGATCTAGCAACCTTTCGTTCCTGGCCCAACGCTCTAACCACTATGCTACCTGCCGACCCATTTAGCTGACAAGATATGCCATTATTTTATAACATTTTATAGTACGAAGAATATATTTGAGCTAAGCTGAATGAAATAGAATGGATATTTTTCTTATTACAGAGATGGTTTGACTATGAAGTGGCTATGTTGAGCGTAGAAATTGTAATTTGAAACAGGTCCTAGATTTAGCGATATTGGGCAACTTTAGTTGTGAATGATAGCAACCGTATAATGTATTAGAAAACATATATGGGCTGCATGATGCGACGATCGGTGAATTGAGAAAGTAGCAAAAAAAACATATTGCGCTCTGTTCCTTGCCTCAGAACGGCTGTGCAGCCTCTCATCAAGTGATCGTATTTTCACCCATCAGACTATAATCAATATATTCTTGTCTTTACTAATATGTCAAATTAGTTTGGATTTAGAATGGCCCGTTATCAAATTGGCAGGAACAGGGGCAAAAAAATCTATGTAATCTGTATGCACTTGAATAGTGAATGGAGGCTACGCGTTACCCTACCGTCCGTTTTTTAGGCTACTTTGGTTTTATAGCTGAGCATGCGCTTAATATGAGCAGCTAAAAAAATGAATATCAAAACACTCGTTTCACTCCACGCATCAACCGCTGTCCAGCTCAGTCACGGACCAGGATGTCTTGCTCCCAGGCAGACTAAATAACTTTTTTGCCCGCTTTGAGGACAATACAGTGCCACTGACACGGCCTGCAACGGAAACATGCGGTCTCTCCTTCACTGCAGCCGAGGTGAGTAAAACATTTAAACGTGTTAACCCTCGCAAGGCTGCAGGCCCAGACGGCATCACCAGCCGCGCCCTCAGAGCATGCGCAGACCAGCTGGCTGGTGTGTTTACGGACATATTCAATCAATCCCTGTACCAGTCTGCTGTTCCCACATGCTTCAAGAGGGCCACCATTGTTCCTGTCCCCAAGAAAGCTAAGGTAACTGAGCTAAATGACTACCGCCCCGTAGCACTCACTTCCGTCATCATGAAGTGCTTTGAGAGACTAGTCAAGGACCATATCACCTCCACCCTACCTGACACCCTAGACCCACTCCAATTTGCTTATCGCCCAAATAGGTCCACAGACGACGCAATCTCAACCACACTGCACACTGCCCTAACCCATCTGGACAAGAGGAATACCTATGTGAGAATGCTGTTCATCGACTACAGCTCGGCATTTAACACCATAGTACCCTCCAAGCTCGTCATCAAGCTCGAGACCCTGGGTCTCGACCCCACCCTGTGCAACTGGGTACTGGACTTCCTGACGGGCCGCCCCAGGTGGTGAGGGTAGGCAACAACATCTCCACCCCGCTGATCCTCAACACTGGGGCCCCACAAGGGTGCGTTCTGAGCCCTCTCCTGTACTCCCTGTTCACCCACGACTGCGCGGCAACGCACGCCTCCAACTCAATCATCAAGTTTGCGGACGACACAACAGTGGTAGGCTTGATTACCAACAACGACGAGACGGCCTACAGGGAGGAGGTGAGGGCCCTCGGAGTGTGGTGTCAGGACAATAACCTCACACTCAACGTCAACAAAACTAAGGAGATGATTGTGGACTTCAGGAAACAGCAGAGGGAACACCCCCCTATCCACATCGATGGAACAGTAGTGGAGAGGGTAGTAAGTTTTAAGTTCCTCGGCATACACATCACAGACAAACTAAATTGGTCCACTTACACAGACAGCATCGTGAAGAAGGCACAGCAGCGCCTCTTCAACCTCAGGAGGCTGAAGAAATTCGGCTTGTCACCAAAAACACTCACAAACTTCTACAGATGCACAATCGAGAGCATCCTGGCGGGCTGTATCACCGCCTGGTACGGCAACTGCTCCGCCCACAACCGTAAGGCTCTCCAGAGGGTAGTGAGGTCTGCACAACGTATCACCGGGGGCAAACTACCTGCCCTCCAGGACACCTACACCACCCTATGTTACAGGAAGGCCATAAAGATCATCAAGGACAACACCCACCCGAGCCACTGCCTGTTCACCCCGCTATCATCCAGAAGGCGAGGTCAGTACAGGTGCATCAAAGCTGGGACCGAGAGACTGAAAAACAGCTTCTATCTCAAGGCCATCAGACTGTTAAACAGCAACCACTAACATTGAGTGGCTGCTGCCAACACACTGACTCAACTCCAGCCACTTCAATAATGGGAATTGATGGGAAAGGATGTAAAATATATCACTAGCCACTTTAAACAATGCTACCTAATATAATGTTACTTACCCTACATTATTCATCTCATATGTATACGTATATACTGTACTCTATCATCTACTGCATCCTTATGTAATACATGTATCACTAGCCACTTTAACTATGCCACTTTGTTTACATACTCAGCTCATATGTATATACTGTACTCGATACCATCTACTGTATCTTGAGCAAGCATTACATTTATCTTATAAAAAACAATCAAACATAATCACTAGTTAACTACACAAGGTTGATGATGTTACTAGTTTAACTAGCTTGTCCTGCGTTGCGTAGAATCAATGTGGTGCCTGAAATTGTGTCACTTCTCTTGCGTTCGGTGTAAGCAGAGTCAGGGTATATGCAACATTTGGGTCACCTGTCTCAATGCGAATTGTGTGAAGACCATTTCTTCCTAACAAAAGACCGTAATTAATTTGCCTGAATTTGACATAATTATGACATAACATTGAAGGTTGTTCAATGTAACAGCAATATTTAGACTTAGGGTTGCCACCCGTTCGATAAAATACGTAACGGTTCCGTATTTCACTGAAAGAATAAACGTTTTGTTTTTGAAATGATTGTTTCCGGATTTGGCCATATTAATGACCTAAGGCTCGTATTTCTGTGTGTTTATTATACTATAATTAAGTCTATGATTTGATAGAGCAGTCTGAGCGGTGGTAGGCAGCAGCAGGCTCGTAAGCATTCATTCAAACAGCACTTATTAGGTGCATTTGCCAGCATCTCTTATCAATGTTTGAAGCACAACTCTGTTTATGCCTTCAAGCCTATCAACTCCCGAGATTAGGCTGGCAATACTAAAGTGCCTATAAGAACATCCAACAGTCAAAGGTCTATGAAATACAAATGGTAAAAAGAGAAATAGTCCTATAATAACTACAACCTAAAACCTCTTAACTGGGAATATTGAAGACTCATGTTAAAAGGAAACACCAGCTTTGATATGTTCTCATGTTCTGAGCGAGGAACTGAAACGTTAGCTTTTAAACATATTGCACTTTTACTTTCTTCTCCAACACCTTGTTTTTGCATTATTTAAACCAAATTGAACATGTTTCATTATTTATTTGAGGCTAAATTGATTTTATTTATGTATTATATTAAGTTAAAAAGTTGTTCATTCAGTATTGTTGTAATTGTCATTTATTCCAAATTTATATATATGAAAAAAAATAATCGGCATTGGCTTTATTTGGTCCTCCAATAAATCGGTATCGGCGTTGAAAAATCATTATCGGTCGACCTCTAATGTCGATGAGATATTCTGTATACCTGAAGTGTAACGGATCTCGTCCTCCTCTGAGGAGGAGGAGTAGCGAGAAGGATCGGAGGACCAATGTGCAGCGTGGTAAGTGTCCATAATGTTTAATCAAACAGAACACTGGAACAAAACAAACGTGAATAAACGCAACAGTCCCGTGTGGCAACAAGCACTGACACGGAAGACAAACACCCACAACTCAAAAGTGAAACCAGGCTACCTAAGTATGATTCTCAATCAGGGACAACGATTGAAAGCTGCCTCTGATTGAGAAAATACGAGGCCGAACACAGAAATCCCAAATGATAGAAAAACAAGCATAGACAACCCACCCAACTCACACCTTGACCATACTAAAACAAAGACATAACAAAGGAACTAAGGTCAGAATGTGACATGAAGGTAATGTGTCAATTAATTAATTATGAAAATATTTTTTTTAAATCCATATCACGTGGCTATTCAAAATCAAATTCACTCATTGTAGGCTAACTGTAAGCCTCCCTGCACAATGAATGAACCAACAGCATGGCCTAGGGCTCCACGTTCTCAGACTCATGGACAGACATTTTGGAGTGGTGCATAAGGTAATCAGTCCATCCAGTATGCATTATAATACAATCCACGCTCAGAGGTGAGTACTAGAATTAGTTTAATTTTGGAGTATAGGATCGACCAATTATGTACCAAAGACATCAAAAACCTGTTTTGTTTCATGTTTTTCTGCCATGTGTAATATGCGGTAGGCTATGTATTGTAGAGAGGCACAATCATTTTCATTCGGTTATTTTTTTGGGGGGCCTTGCATTTGCATATCCTCTAATATGTGTATGGGAGTTATGAATGATTCATCACCTTAGAAAGCACTGTCCATTTAGTTAGACTAGGCTTTGAAACAACATCCACAACAACCATATTTTACACTGTTTCAACCTGCTTTTGAACTTTTCTTCAAATTTATCTTCACAGTGAGGTGAGTTTTAAAAGTATGATAGGCCTACTGTTTAGATAAATGTTTGATGTGATTTACTATTGTATTTGCATTGATGTCAGAGTGGTTAGATGGACAATAGAGCCCTGAGTACCAGGCCATTAGGACCTGATGGAAGTTACCAAGTTGGGTACTACCAAAGCATGTCCCGAGTGCATAAAAGGAGATTACCGTGACTCAACAGTCACTTGAAATTGTACTGCAGTCATGACTCATGACTGCCGGTGTGGCGCTAACAGTCACTGAAACAGCCCTAAGTAGAGAGTCACGAGTTTTTAAGTTCCTCGTCATCCACGTCGAGGACTTGTCGTGGACCAACACCACCCCTTGTCAAGAGGGTGCAACAGCGTCTCTACTTCCTATGGCGGCTGAAGAAATTCTGCATGCGCCCCCAGGTCCTGTCCAAATACTGCCATTGCATCACAGAGGGCGTCCTGACCGGTTGCATCATGGCCTGGTATGGGAATTGCACCGCCCTTCAGCAAAAACAGACCAGTATATCACTGGGACCGTGCTCTCACCCATCCAAAACGGTGCCTGTGAAAGGCACGCAGCATCAGAGTCCCCAAACACCCCATCCACAAGTTGTTCTCTAGCTTACCGTCGGGAAGTCCAGATCGCAGCATAAAGTCTGATAGAAACGGTCTCAGAGACCGTTTCTATCTACAAGCCATCAGACTGCTGAGCACTGGAACTGGACTGACCACCTGCTCTGATTCTCCACACCTTAGCACACACCCACACAGACATACACACAGTGTACAAAACATGAAGAAACCTGCTCTTTCCACAACAGACTGACCAGGTGAAAGCTATGATCCCTGATTGATGTCACCTGTTAAATCCATTTCAAATAAGTGTAGATCAGGTATTCCCAAACTGGAGTATTTGACGTACCCCCGACGGCGGTCTACGCGCAATGCCGTCGGGGGTATGTCAAATACTCCAGTTTGGGAATACCTGATCTACACTTATTTGAAGTGGGAACAGCAAATATTTATTTTATAAACATTTTTTTAAATGTTCTTTACATTTTCAAAGAGTACATTTATATTTTCCAGCAGGGCTATACATTTGTGTGAGTTTTTTCCCCTCGACTGAGAAGGCACGTTTCACTGCCAAAAATAAAATTAAAACCATCTAGTGTTCAGCGAAATAACAATGTCAAGTACAGGTAGCCTAGTCAAATAATCAACATCCAAATCACATTAACTGTTACTCTCTCGCGGGAAACCTTCACTCTTGCGCAGACATTTAGAAACGAAAGAAAAACTAAGCCACGGGAATTTGAGCGAGAATTAAGACTACTAGAGTAGTATGACATGTATAATAGCAACAGATACCACTAATAAGAAGGGGCTAGAAGTGTCTTATATGGTGAGATACCGAGTGGCTAGGACAGGCAAGCCCCATACTACTGTGGAGGACTTAATACTTCCTGCTATGGCTGGGATAATGCTGGAATAATGCTGAGACAATGCTGGGGGAAAAGGCCAAAATAACTATACAGAAAAAGCCTTCATCAAACAACACTGTTTCACGACGCATCAGTGACATGGCAGGAGATGTTTTGAAACAATTACTGCTTCGCATACAAGCCAGTGAATTATATGCGTTACAGCTGGATGAGTCAACAGACGTGGCGGGCTTGGCACAGCTCCTGGTATATATCCGTTACGTTTATGGGGGGGTCAATTAAGGAAGAGATCCTCTTCTGCAAACCACTGGAAACCAGGACAACATGAGAGGATGTTTCTTAAAGTGCTGGATAGCTTTGTGACATCAAATAGTCTTTGGTGGTCAAGATGTGTTGGTATCTGTACTGAAGGCGCAAAAGACATGACAGGGAGACATAATGGAGCGGTAACACGCGTGCAAGCAGTTGCTCCCGACGCCACCTGGGTATACTGCAGCATCCACCAAGAGGCTCTTGCTGCCAAAGGAATGCCTGACAGCTTGAAAGACGTTTTGGACACTACAGTGAAAATGGTTAACTTTGTTAAAGCAAGGCCCCTGAACTCATGTATTTTCTGCATTATGCAATGATATGGGCAGCGACCATGTAACGCTTTGAGAGATGAGCTTTAAGTTCTCTTTACTGAAAATAATTATCACTTGTCTGACTACTTGCATGATGACGAGTTTCTCACACAACTGGCCTATCTGGGTGATGTTTTTTCTCGCCTGAATAATCTGAATATGGGATTACAGAGACTCTCTGCAACTATATTCAATGTGCGGGACAAAATTGAGGTTATGATTAACCCTTTCATGCGCTGCCTCCAGTCTACTTTCCGATATCTGAACAAGAGAGCCTCATCGAAATTGCAACATGCGGTTCTGTGAAAATTGAATTTAAAATCAGAAGCCACTGCCAGATTTCTGGATTGGGCTGCGATCAGAGTATCCTGCCTTGGCAAATCACGCTGTTGTCACACCCTGACCATAGTTTGCTTTGTATGTTTCTATGTGTTTTGGTTGGTCAGGGTGTGATCTGAGTGGGCATTCTATGTTGGATGTCTTGTTTGTCTATTTCTATGTCTGGCCTGATATGGTTCTCAATCAGAGGCAGGTGTTAGTCATTGTCTCTGATTGGGAACCATATTTAGGTAGCCTGGGTTTCACTGTGTGTTTGTGGGTGATTGTTCCTGTCTCTGTGTTCACCAGATAGGACTGTTTAGGTTTTCGTTCATTTATTGTTTTGTTAGTTATTTCATGTCTAGTTCCTTTATTAAAGAACATGAATAACCACCACGCTGCATTTTGGTCCGCTTCTCCTTCACCAGAGGAAAACCCTTACAGCTGTTAAGACACTGATGCCCTTTGCAACCACATACCTATGTGAGAGTGGATTCTCTGCCCTCACTAGCATGACAACTAAATACAGCCATAGACTGTGTGTGGAAAATGATTTAAGATGGAGACTCTCTCCAATGCAACCCAACATTGCAGAGTTATGTGCACCCTTTCAAGCACACCCTTCTCATTAAACTGTGGTGAGTTATTCACAGTGTTATATGTAAGATGGCTAAATAAAGAGCAAAATGATTGATTATTATTTGTGCCCTGGTCCTATATGAGCTCTTAGTCACTTTCCCAGGAGCCGGGTTGTGACAAAAACTCACTCATTCTTATGTTTAATAAATGTATCGTATAGTGTGTGTGTGGCAGGCTTACAATGATGGCAAAAAAAATCATTTGAGAGTGCGCTGATCCTGGTGCTAGAGGGGGTACGCAGCTAGAGGTTGAATGTTTGAAGGGGTACAGAACTATAAAACGTTTGGGACCCACTGGTGTAGATGAATGGGAGAAGACAGGTTAAAGAAATATTTTTAAGCCTTAAGACAACTGAGACAAGGATTGTGTATGTGTGCAATTCAGGGGGTGAATGGATTGGCAACACAAAAGATGTAAGCGCTTTTGAACATATGGTAGCAGGTGCTAGGTGTCGAACTGCAACTCTTCTGGGTTTTTCACACTCAACAGTTTCCTGTGTGTATCAAGAATGGTCCAAAACCCAAACGACATCCAGCCAATGGCAGGTCAGTGGTCGAAAACAAGTAATTGATTGATAGAGGACAAAGGAGGCTGACACAAATTGTGCAGAGCAACAGTTCTAGTCAACTGACACTCCAGTCCAACTTTAGTGCCCAAAGACCCCAAAAATTATGCACAATTCATCGTAGCTTGACATGAATGGGGTATATGGCAGCCGAAGATCTTAGAGTTCCACTTCTTTCAGCAAAAAAACCCAAGAAACTGCATTTGCAGTGGACGAAAGGAACGAAAACACCGGACACTGAAGAATTAGAAAAACATTGCCTGGTCTGTTGAATCCCGGTTCCTGCTGTTTCACGCTGATGGGAGGACATGGGTATGGAGAAAACCACATGCATCCATCACACCGCATGTCAACATTGCAGACAGATGATGGGGTGATGGTGGGGTGGGTTCTCATACATTGGGCCCCTTGATAAAAGTGGAGCAACGTTTGAATGCCACAGGATATCTGAACATTGTCAATCAGGTGCACCTCTTTGTGACAGCAGTTTATCCATCTGCAAATACATGTTTTTCAACAGGATAGCACACCATGCCACATGGCTAAGATTGTTCAGGTATGGTTCCACGAACATGACGGTCAATTAATCTCACTGCAGTGGCCTGCCCAGTCACCAGATCTCAATCCAATTGAGCACCTGTGGGATGAGATGGAACAAGCTATTTGGAGTCGAGATCCACTACCAGCCAACTTGACACAACTGTGGGAAGCATTGGAGTCGACATGGGACGATATATACCACGCATATCCCGTACATAAGACTAATACAAACTTGAAACCTGTTATCTTATGCAATGTTGGTAACCTACAGGTACACAATCTTACAGTTCTCTTACATGCATAAAATACTAGCATTCCTCATATACTGTCCTTCCCCATAGTAATGGTTCCGTTTGAAACTCAAAACCTCTCCAGTCCTTTCAAATAACAAGAGATTATCCCTGCTTCATTTATAATAATAACCATTCCCTCTGTCTTGACTCCGTGTCAGCTTTGGGAGAGAATTACTGTGCGACAGCAGCTGGCTTGGGTTCATATTACCGTGTAGGATGGTAATAATGTGGACTCAGTGGACCTCATCTCATGCCAGGGCACCTTTGGCCCTCACAAAACACTGTTGTTGCCACAGTACCCAGAGATTTCACGGCCATGGCTGAAGAGGGCTAATCAATTCCCCCCACTGCCTGCCACACAACCAGCTGAAATCCCAAAACGCACCAATGCACACAGACAGATAGACCTGAAGCAGAGGAGAAACCCCCTTTTTGAGGGCTGTGGTCTGAGAAAGGAGGGAGGGTGTGGAGTAAGGTTGGGGGGGGGGCAAGCGCATCACTGCATGCAAACAGACCAGGGCACAGAATATTTTTTTGTAGTCGGAGGAGAGAGGGTGAGGGGATGAGGAAGGGAGGGAGCTGGAAGGCAGAAAAGCAGGGATGCTTCAGCATGAGGCCGGGCTGGCATTGTGTGTGAATCCCTCTGCCGACACCTCTAGCCTTGGCTTGGCTTCATTAGAATGACAAAGCAAAGAGCTTCACTGGATGGGTGGGGGTGGGGGGGAGCACAATGGGAGCTGCTTTCTAAGGTAAATGCGCCACTGGCTACACGGTTCTTTCACACAGAGAATGAACTCGCCAGCTGCAACGACTGGCCGTATACTATGCATTAAGACGAAGTAAAGAGCACTAAAAGACTTCCTCGGAGTTGGAGGATCAAAGAGGCTTACACTTAGCGTCAGAAAAAGCCCCTGGTTCATCTTACGGCCTTCCACTCTGAAATTCTAGCATCTGACCCACTTATAAAAACCAGGAGGGAAGCTCTCCCCAAACCCGTAAACAATTTGAGAGTCAGGTGAGTTCAGGCATGTGGCTACTCCAAGCGCAACTCAAAGAACCACGGAGTATGACATGCACTCATTGCAGTGCAGTGATATTCTGATATTCTAGGTACATTCTAGGTAAAACTTTCAAACTTTAAATCACTGTGACCCAACATTAGGGGATGAGTTAGTTCTATCCAACCTTCAACCGCTTGGCTATGGTTTCAGAACCAATACCAGATGACTGACTGCGGCCAAAAAAGGTTTCAAGTACCTCCCACGGGCAGATTCCTGACCCTTTTAACAAGACCTGGAAAAATTTGATGGAAAATATGCCCTTAAAATTCCCCATCGATGCAGTCATCTGTTACTGTAGCCTTGGGTAAAAGCTATTAATGGTCTGGTTATTTTATCTGCATGAAGCCATTCCAAAGCGATAAATCACCAGAGGTCCACAACACACGAGCCGAGAGCATTTCCTCTGAATCTCGGGGGAAACACGGGCGGTGAGATTCCAAACTCCAAAGACAGACGCTTTGCGCTGCGGCAGGAACGATGAATTTCGGCAGGCTCATGCCATCGTTCCGAAGCACACTCAATATTGACAGAGCACACCGCCTCAATAAATGTCTTTGCTGCCTATTGACAGGGAGGCAGAGAAAGTAGAGCAGGCCGAGTCTCCCCTCTCTGCATTGCTCCTCTCTAGCCTTCACTCTTACTTTGACTAACCTTTATTTTGCTCTCCTAACTCTCACTCTAGCTCAAAGTAATAGGTATACTTTCAACTAAGCTAAATTCTTCCTCACTAACAGGTGTAAGAATAGCTCACAGAATCATTTTTACTCCCATTAGAATCACTAGATATTCTTCGGACTTCTGAAAAGAAACTAAGAAATTCCTGGTGTGTGGAACAAGCTCGGATTGGATTCTGCATCATAACGGCAATATAGAACAAGGACCAAGTCTATAATAAATAAAGCACGTGTCTAACAAAGCCCAGACCTCAATCCAATTGAGAATCTGTGGTATGACTTAAATATTGCTGTACACCAGCTAACCCATCCAACTTGAAGGAGCTGGAGCAGTTTAGCCTTGAAGAATGGGCAAAAATCCCAGTGGCTAGAAGTGCCAAGCTTTTAGAGACATACTCCAAGAGACTTACAGCTGTGATTGCTGCAAAAGGAGGCTCTACAAGGTATTGACTTTGGGAGGGTGAATAGTTACGCACGCTCAAGATTTTTTTTTGTCTTATTTCTTGTTTGTGTCACAATAAAAAATATTTTGCATCTTCAAGTGGTAGGCATGTTGTATAAATCAAATGATACAACTCCCCCCCCCAAAAAAAAAAAAAAAAATAATAATTCCAGGTTGTAAGGCATCAAAATAGGAAAAATGCCAAGGGGGGGTGAATACTTTCACAATTGGCCATACACCACACCCCCTCATGCCTTATTTATTTTTATTTAAACTAGGTAAGTCAGTTAAGAACAAATTCTTATTTACAATGACGGCCAACCAAAAGGCCTCCTGCAGGGATGGGGGCGGGGATTAAAAATACAAATGTTTAATATAAACACAGGACAAAACACACATCCAACAAGAGAGACAACACTACATAAAGAGAGACCTAAGAAAACATAGCAAGGCAGCAACACATGACAACACAGCATGGTAGCAAGACAACATGGTAGCAACACAACATGGTACAAACATTATTGGTCACAGACAACAGGACAAAGTAGAGACAACAATAGATCACGCGAAGCAGCCACAACTGTCAGTAAGAGTGCCCACGATTGAGTCTTTGAATGAAGAGACTGGGATAAAACTGCACAGTTACAGTGTTTGTTGCAGCTCGTTCCAGTCGCCAGCTGCAGCGGACTGAAAAGACGAGGGACCTCGCATCCAGGGATGCGTGTTCTTCGGGACCTTTAACAGAATGTGACTGGCAGAACGGGTGTGGTATGTGGAGGATGAGGGCTGCAGTAGATATCTCAGATAGGGTGGAGTGAGGCCTAAGAGGGTTTAATAAATAAGTATCGGCGGGTAGACAGATGACCAGTATAGAGTGCAGTGATATGTCCTATAAGGAGCGTTGGTCACAAATCAGATGGCCGAATGGTAAAGAACATCTAGCCGCTCGAAAGTACCCTCACCTGCCGATCTATAAATGATGTCTCTGTAATCTAGCAAGGGTAGGATGGTCATCTGAACCAGGGTAGAAACCAA
Source organism: Oncorhynchus masou masou (assembly GCF_036934945.1). Lineage (NCBI taxonomy): Eukaryota > Metazoa > Chordata > Actinopteri > Salmoniformes > Salmonidae > Oncorhynchus > Oncorhynchus masou. The sequence continues at coordinate 49,131,757 of NC_088238.1, forward strand.
GTCTAGACTTAACTTTAGCCTGCAGCTTTGATATGTGCTGAGAGAAGGACAGTGTACTGTCTAGCCATACTCCCTAGTACTTGTATTAGGTGACTACCTCAAGCTCTAAACCCCAAGAGGTAGTAAATTACACCTGTGGGGAGAGGGGCATTCTTATAACCAAACCACATGAACTTTGTTTTGGAAGTGTTCAGAACAAGGTTAAGGGTAGAGAAAGCTTGTTGGACACTAAGAAAGCTTTGTTTTAGAGCATTTAACACACAATCTGGGGAGGGGCCAGCTGAGTGTAAGACTGTATCATCTGCATATAAATGGATGAGAGAGCTTCCTACTACCTGAGCTGTTGTTGATGTAAATTGAGAAGAGTGTGGGGCCTAGGATTGAGTCTTGGTGACAGGCAGAGGCTGAGACAACAGATTTTCTGACTTTATACACTACACTCTTTGAGAGAAGTAGTTAGCAAACCAGGCCAAAGACCCCTCAGAGACACCAATACTCCTTAGCCGGCCCACAAGAATGGAATGATCAACCATATCAAAAGCTTTGGCAAAGTCAATAAAAATAGCAGCACAACATTGCTTAGAATCAAGGGCAATTGTGAAGTCATTGAGGACCTTTCAGGTTGCAATGACACATCCATAACCTGAGCGGAAACCAGATTGCATACCAGAGAGAATACTAGAGACATCAAGTACGGGCAAGGAGGCATGGCTGAGTCAAATATGAATCCTGACTTAATGAAGTGAAGAAGAGCCCAGCCATGCGCTTCTTGTCAGTAACAACCACATCATCAACATTAAGGGACATGGGCAGCTGTGAGGAGGAGGGTTTATTCTCCAGGTCTTTAACTGTTTTCCAGAACTTCTTGGGATTAGACCTGCTCCTTAAAGTAACTAACTTTGGCCTTCCGGATAGCCCGACTGCACTTATTTTTCATTTGCCTGAACAAGAACCAGTCAGCTTGAGTATGCGTGTGCCGAGCCTTTCGCCAAATGCAATTCTTGAGGTGGAGTAACTCTGCAAGATCACGGTCGAAGCAGGGGCTGAACCGGTTTTTAATTCTCATTTTCTTTATGGGGTATGTTTGTTAACAATACCACTGAAAATATCAAAAAGGAAGGTCCAAGCAACTTCAGAGGGGATCAAGCTGATTCTATACCATTTTACAGAGGCCAGTTGATGAAGGAAGGCTTGCTCATTAAAGTTTTTCAAACAGTGATCACTAAGGTCATTACAGAAAACACCAGACTGATATCCTCACAAATAATCCTGATGGGTAATATCAAGAAGAGTAGCCTTCTCTGGGTGTTTGGAGTCATACCTTGTGGGATTGGTAATAATCTGAGAAAGATTTAGGGATTCCCATTGCTTTAAGACTTGGTCAGGTGGTTTAAGAATGTCCCAGTTTAGGTCACCTAGCAGGACAAATTCAGATTTAGTGTAAGGGGCCAGGAGAGAGCTTAGGGCAGGTAGGGTACAGGCCGGTGCTGATGGAGGACGATAGCAGCCAGCAACAGTCAACAAAGAGCTATTTGAAAGTTTAAATGCTCAAAGTCAGCAAATCAAATTGTTTGGGGACAGACTTGGTGGAGACAACCGAGCACTGAAGTTTATCCTTGGTAATGTGCCACTCTCCCACCTTTGGAAGATCTGTCTTGCCGAAAAAGGTTATAACCAGAAAGGGTTAACATCAGTATTCAAAACGCCCTTCCTTAACCACGTCTCAGTAATGACCAACACATCTGGATAGGAGCTTTGAAATAACACTTTCAATTTATATTTTTTTTAGGAAATAAGCTTCTAGTGTTAACGTGCAGAAAACCCAGGCATTTAAAAGACAGAAAACAGTGAAGCAGATACCAAGTCAGGTTTGGGGCGACCAACAGTAGATGGGCCAGGGTGTAAATGCACATTTCCAGATATCACCAACAATAATACAATCAAGGCACGGCATAGTACAGGGAGAGCTCTGTAGTGCTGATGTATGACATCTGAATGTGCATCAGATGGCAACAAGATCATATTGTACAGTAATTTCAGGTAACATGAATACAAAGTCAATGAGAGCTGGTTAGAATGGGAGGCCAAAAGACCGTGTAACCAAGAGAGTCAGAGTCCCAAATGTGGGAACAAACAGCCTGTCCCACAGTTGGGAAAAGAAAGTTCGTATTCAAAAAAACATGCAGAGGTCATGAGGCGAATAGCGCGATAGCAAAACACACAAGAAAAATAACGACGTGGGGCTAGCCATTGTAAGTTCAGAGTCACTCGCGCCAACCGTGCCTGTGTGCTTAATTGCTTAAATATACCACGGCTTTCAGCCAATCAGCACTCAGGGATTGAACCACCCTGTTTATAATATGGCATATCTGGTAAGGGTGATTAGGTTTGTTTAAGACTCACTGAAAAGATGCCGGCACATTCCGGAAGTACGGTCCTACTAAGAGCATCCCATTGTCCGACAATAGTTAACCCTGGAGGCCATACCTATTTTTAACCCTCTCTAGTGCCATCCAAGTGCTGGATGCCTCCTGGTTTTGTGTGACCTGGATGTTCTGTTGGCATGAAGCCAACATGCATTTCATAAGGCCCCTGATTCTTCTAAAATCTACTGGATTGTCATGCAGAATTTCTGTACTGACCGGTTGTAAGTTGCAATAGATGTGCAGTGAATGTGTGTCTCGTCAAAGAGCATGTGAAGAGCAAGACATGATTCTTGATATCGATTGGCACATTGCAGTGTTATTCCTTTTTTTGTGCCGGCCACAATTTAAATGCATATACAGGGAAACAGGGATGAAAGGCACAATTGACACTCATTGTTGATTCTGTCATGGTCAGAGCTTGTGGGAAACATGAGAATATTATGAAAAATAATAAGACTCACAATCTTTCCAAAGTAGACAGCCCGGTGAAGGATCCATTCCTCAATTCCTGAATTTTGTTGTTGCTTAAAATCCTGTGAAGAAAAAAAAAGAGATGTATCAACCACTAAAAATGTCTACACCAATAAGACACCACAAAAGACCACATTTTAACGACAAAAGTACAGCAGCTTTCAGCAGCAATTAGTGTTAGTAGAATTTCAACTAAACTACATTTCACATACTACAACGAGCTCATTACCCAACCAGGAGGAGCCTACTATGGACATGTTTAATTCCATCAACACTGAAAGAAAGCTAAGCTCTATTAATCCCATTGTCTCTCAACCCTCCGTTCACGGAATGTTCTCTAGCGCCGAGAAGAGGGGAAAACAACTTTCTTCTGCCCACTGTGTACTCCCATGATGCTAAATTGGTAGCATGTGTCTCTACAGTGTACAATTCATCCAGGTAGGCGATATGCGATAACGTCTGGTGCGTACTTTCCGTCAACCCGCTTCCGCTTTGATGTTTAAAAGGTATAATAATCGGATCCAAATATGCTGTGACTCACTTTGAGATTGTTTCCAGAGTGCTACATGAAGTCATTTGATGTAACGTTATAGGCTTGATCGTAGACACCGGCAGTTCAGGTGTTTGGTCTCAAACTTCAATAATGATAGAGTCGTTGGCAACCAGGTATTATCGTTTCATAGGGGCTAGATCCACAAGTCACTGGTATTGCTGAATCTAGGATCAGACGAGTCCAGGTCAGGGCAACAATGACTCAATGAAAGTATGCTTTATTTGACTGAGATAAATCAGATTTCTAGATAGTAAGATGCATCACATCCTTAATGAATTACCTCAATAATCTATTCAATCAGATAAAATAGCAAGTATTGTACTTTTTAACCTCTTATGAAATTGAGAAAAGCCCTCAGAAGATGCTATGAGGTTATCAACATTGTGGCAGGCAACGGAGCTCCACTCAAAAAGCAGTCCACAATTTGATAACACCTCCATCATTCAACCGATCTATTTAGATCAGATTGTGCCTCAATTTATAAATGCACCAAAGGTCTCTTCATTCAACGGTGGAAAACGGGAGAGGCCTCGCAGAAAACATGTCGTTTGAAATTCGAGTTTCAAATGTCAAGACTAGTGCAATCACATGACCAAAGCTTTAGTTCTTTTTTTTTTATTGGGGGCTTCAACAAAAAGTATCACACATCGGCAGAGAAAATGTCCTGTGTCAGAAGAGCATACATTTGAAGTAGAGTTCGATGATTAATCGGAATGGCCGATTAATTAGAGCCGATAACGTTTTGTTTTCGAGATGATAGTTTCTGGATACGACCATATTAATGGCCTAAGGCCCGTATTTCTGTGTGTTATTATGTTATAATTAAGTCTATGATTTGATAAAGCAGTCTGACTGAGTGATGGTAGGCACCAGCAGGCTCGTAAACATTCATTCAAAGAGCACTTTCGTGAGTTCTGTCAGCAGCTTTTCGCAATGGCTAGCTAGTTAGCGGGATGCGCACTAATAGCGTTTCAAACATCACTCACTCTGAGACATGGAGTAGTCTCAGAGCGAGTGCTGCGGCTTTTGTGGAGGGATGGGTAACGCTGCTTCGAGGGTGGCTGTTGTCGATGTGTTCCTGGTTCGAGCCCAGGTAGGAGCGAGGAGAGGGACGGAAGCTATACTGTTACACTGGCAATACTAGAGTGCCTATAAGAACATCCAATAGTCAAAGGTATATGAAATACAAATCATAGAGAAATAGTCCTATAACTCCTATAATAACGACAACCTAAAACTTCTTACCTGGGAATATTGAAGACTCATGTTAAAAGGAACCATCAACTTTCATATGTTCTCATGTTCTGAGCAAGGAACTTAAACATTAGCTTTTTTTAACATGGCACATTTGCACTTCTCCAACACTTTGTTTTTGCATTATTTAAACCAAATTGAAGATGTTTCATTATTTATTTGAGGCTAAATTGATTTTATTTATGCATTATATTACGTTAAAAATAAGTGTTCATTCAATATTGTAATTGTCAAGGCTTAGTAATTGAATAGTGATGTTTACTCCTATGGGAAGACCCAACTGGCTTGTGTTGTGGTCATCCTAATTTTGGACTTTCGGGAGGGGATGTGGTGGGTTACACAACCAGTACCGACAACCCCCGGCCAGATTGGAGTCATTACAGGTGTTGAGGACTAACTTTATTACAGGGTTGGCTAGTGAAGACTATCGATATTTTCTCTTCCCTGCTCCCAACCCCTCAGAGAGGAAACACAAACCGTTCCTGTGTTTCACGACTGGCCCCGTGGCCCGTGCATTCTTCTCCGCGTGCTGAAACTCCAGATGTCGGGGCTTGGTGAGGAACGAGACTGCAAAGTCTATCACTGCTCTCGACACATACTGATGATTTAGGCAGAGCCACAGGGGATTCACACAAAGATCTTGGGTCGAGAAAATCATTGAGGAATAACTGGTCTGACCCAGATTTATATGGCCTATGATGTTTTATTGTAAGGTTCAGCGAGGGATGATTTAAATTCCAGTGTGAATGCTAAGTACATCAATGGCTTTTTTACAGATGATAATGAGCACAAAGATGAAAGCAATTAATGCATTGAATGAATTATGTTTATCTATATATTTGGGGGGGGGCTCTCTGCTGCCATGAAGATGGCACCAACAGACATGGTAGCACTGCTTCTTGCTCCTCAGCAACTCTGCAGTATGTTTTTTTGTGTGTGTTGTTTCTTACATTATTATCCCAGAACGTTTGTGTTATTACATACAGCCACAAGCATTTCGCTTCACCCGCAATAACATCTGCTAAATGTGTACGTGACCAATAAAATTGGGTTTGATACGTTCATGACAAGTTCAATATATTTTCTCTCTCATGACCTGAGTGACGTGTAGACACATGCAGCTACAATTGCAGATTTGTTTATCCACAAATATCCCTGCTACTTCCATAGAAAACCACATAATTGTATTCAGAATTAAAAGACATAACAGCTATATTACAAAACACACACACTCTTAGGAATTATTCAAGTCCGGCTGGATAAATATGCACTTCCAACCTTGTGACTCGCCAACTGTCAAAATAAATCTGTGTAAGAGGCTTCTCCTGAGAGTCATGAGCTCTGTTCTCCCTTCCCCCTCTCTTCCTCCCTCCCTCTCTCCTCCTCTCCCTCTTTGTGTCCCTCCTTCCTCCATTCCACCCTCCCTCTCCCTCATTCTGACTGGTGTGTGACCTCAGTGCGAGGAGAACTGCTTAGCTTGCACGACTGCAAAGACTAACTTGTATATATAGGTTTACCATAAACTACGACCTCTGAACAATGCGTGTTTATAGTTCTGCCGTCTGAGCACTCATACAATTCACATATTCATTGGGATAAGGGTTCTGCATTGTAGATAGATATTAGGAGCCTACAACAAAGAATATTTGTTGTAAAGAATAGATGTTGTAAAAAATAGATGTTGTAAATGCTGTAGAATATTTGTTGTAAAGAATAGATGTTGTAAATGCTGTAGAATATATGTTGTAAAGAATAGATGTAAAGCAGTAGAATAGATGTGAAGCACGGCAAAGAAGTAGGCCTATAGACTGAGCCACTTCAGCCTGACTGAGCCGGACATGCCTAGTTAAATAGAGGTTAAATAAATAAATAAAAATACAAATTTCAAAAGTGAATGTAGCCAGCTACAACACCATGTATTGATTCTCAATAGGTAGATAAATCAAGCACTGAAGAACCATATCCAGAAAAGGTGGACAATCTTTTGGCAGTCTTGACACCTTTGACCAATTCAATGTGTTCGATCTGCAGAGGGCAAGTGCCTAGAGGCAAGTGTCTGCTTCTCAGTTTACGTTTGCCTCTGGGAGCGTCTACACGTCTGGGAGCTTCTACACATCTGGGAGCGCCTACACGTCTGCATTCGGAGCGTCACACTCGAAGGTACTTAGCATCTGAAATCAGCACCACCTGTAGGTTGTCTCCATCTCACATTTGACTGCGAGCTTCCTGGCACTGGTAAATTCCTCAGGGCTCAGGGGCAGAGGAGGGGAACCACCCTTATCTTGACGCAAAGATAAAACCGCCTTGAGCATGAGCCAGGAACAAAAGAGCAGTGGGATCCAGACAAATCTCATGTAATATGCACTAATGTTCTAGGGACTGAAAAATCACATGAATTGTAGCCTATAATCACACAAACTTTGCTGTCAAACCCAACCATCTCCATTGTTAACTAACATTTCACCAAATGCATTGGGATAATTCTGTTCTTTGCACGCTCTTGGAGTGAAGCAAATAATTCAAAGACAAAAACACAATCTATATTACAGTTATTCTTTCCCAGAAGGAGCCTCACAGTCTTGAGGCTAAGTTTGCACTCATTTTGCATGAGAAAATCCAGCCTTTGAATTGCACCAGCCTCAGGTTATTAGCACAAAGTTAACCAGGGATTGAGGAAAAAAAGCCAACCACTATACGACCCCCTCAAAGGCAGTAGGCAATCAAAGTCAACTGGTGCTCTCTCAACACTTGAGACATAACCCTTTAGAAAACACAGGGGTAAGAAGTTTGACTGCATAAAAAAAATAGATATATTTTCAGGCAATGACCCCCTTACAAACAGGCACATTTTTACCACATTCTTACCTGCATATGCCTCGTTACACCTCCAGTGTACATGCCGGCATTGAGTGGTAGTAGTAGTGAGCAGATGTGGGTGGGCGTCCCATTTTAATAAATCCATTGAATATACACTGTCAAAAACAAATCCATTATCACTTCGTCTAGACAGGTCCTAAGAAACATAAGACTAATAAAGATGTATTTACAAAACAATAGAATGGCATATTGAGTTTGTTACGTCCAACTGAATGAAATCAATAGTTCATTATTTTGTTCATTAAAACAGACAAGACACACAGCCAACACACATCTTTTGTAGTAAGAATATAACCAAATAAAAAAATTGAACCTGTGTCACGGGAACGTGTGGAACCGCTGTCGTATAAGTTAGTGTTGAAATATATTTAGAAACAGAGCCCAAGCTTTTTTGATCCACATGTCATCTCTTTCCTACCCTCACTCCACTTTGTGAGTGAGCAGGCGTAGGGTCTTACATTGAGAGCATCTTCATCATGATATCGATAGAAAATAATAGCAATCCTATTTTCAAAAACATGGAAGTCTCTCACAACCTCCGCTGGCCTGCAATCGAGCAAAATAAGAAACCCACACTTGATTCGGGCTACATGATTGCATGGTAAATGTTTCTGATCAGTGATAGATGAGCTATACCACCTCCACTTATTTGCCCAGACAGAAACCAATTAACTAAATAGCCTATACAGATGGGGATTCAGTGAAACAGTCACATTGACTGAGACAAGTCAGTGAAGTCACAGGCTTTTGGTTGGGAGTAGGCCTACGCCACTAGGCCACTGTAGGACAGTAGGCCTACGCCACTAGGCCACTGTAGGACAGTAGGCCTACGCCACTAGGCCACTGTAGGACAGTAGGCCTACGCCACTAGGCCACTGTAGGACAGTAGGCCTACGCCACTAGGCCACTGTAGGACAGTAGGCCTACGCCACTAGGCCACTGTAGGACAGTAGGCCTACGCCACTAGGCCACTGTAGGACAGTAGGCCTACGCCACTAGGCCACTGTAGGACAGTAGGCCTACGCCACTAGGCCACTGTAGGACAGTCGGCCTACGCCACTAGGCCACTGTAGGACAGTAGGCCTACGCCACTAGGCCACTGTAGGACAGTAGTCCTACGCCACTAGGCCACTGTAGGACAGTAGTCCTACGCCACTAGGCCACTGTAGGACAGTAGGCCTACGCCACTAGGCCACTGTAGGACAGTAGGCCTACGCTACTCAGCCACTGTAGGACAGTAGTCCTACGCTACTAAGCCACTGTAGGACAGTAGGCCTACGCTACTAGGCCACTGTAGGACAGTAGGCCTACGCTACTAGGCCACTGTAGGACAGTAGGCCTACGCTACTAAGCCACTGTAGGACAGTAGGCCTACGCTACTCGGCCACTGTAGGACAGTAGGCCTACGCTACTAGGCCACTGTAGGACAGTAGGCCTACGCTACTAAGCCACTGTAGGACAGTAGCCTACCCTACTCACGCCTAAGCCACTGTAGGCCTACCCTACTCAGCCACTGTAGGACAGTAGGCCTACGCTACTCAGCCACTGTAGGACAGTAGGCCTACCCTACTCAGCCACTGTAGGCCTACCCTACTCAGCCACTGTAGGACAGTAGGCCTACGCTACTAAGCCACTGTAGGACAGTAGGCCTACCCTACTAAGCCACTGTAGGCCTACCCTACTCAGCCACTGTAGGCCTACCCTACTCAGCCACTGTAGGACAGTAGGCCTACCCTACTCAGCCACTGTAGGACAGTAGGCCTACCCTACTCAGCCACTGTAGGACAGTAGGCCTACCCTACTCAGCCACTGTAGGACAGTAGGCCTACCCTACTCAGCCACTGTAGGACAGTAGGCCTACCCTACTCAGCCACTGTAGGACAGTAGGCCTACCCTACTAAGCCACTGTAGGACAGCCACTGTAGGACAGTAGGCCTACCCTACTCAGCCACTGTAGGACAGTAGGCCTACCCTACTCAGCCACTGTAGGACAGTAGGCCTACCCTACTCAGCCACTGTAGGACAGTAGGCCTACCCTACTCAGCCACTGTAGGACAGTAGGCCTACCCTACTCAGCCACTGTAGGACAGTAGGCCTACCCTACTTAGCCACTGTAGGACAGTAGGCCTACCCTGCTTAGCCACTGTAGGACAGTAGGCCTACCCTGCTTAGCCACTGTAGGACAGTAGGCCTACCCTACTAAGCCACTGCGAGTGAAGAGCAGAAAATGTTAAATAATAATCTACTTGTTAAACTACATAACATGCTGGCAAAAGGTTCTAATAAATGAGTCAACTAGACAAGGTGATCATGAGTAGCACTCGCCTCAACTAAGCTAGCATTCAGTGAAAACAAAAAAGCTGACATTGATTGATTTATCAAGACATGTACCCGCTTGTCTCAACGTAGCGCGGTGGTATTGGCCACACGCGGGTAGGCTATTGCTTAGAATTAATGACAACGATTGGATGACTCTGGGAGTTTCAGTAAGCAACAATTTGATGCATGCCTTCAATTGCATTAGTCTACTTTATTCCAATATTTCCATCATTCAGTGATATGGATCCAACCAGTTGTGGTTAAGGAAACAACATGCCTCGCAAAGTTTAGAAAATGGCAGGAGGATGATTAACTGGAGCTGCTTAGCAACCATTAAGAGTTTAAAAGAGTAGTGCGTGCCACTGCCGCCTCAGCATTACGGCTACGTATCATACTAAGCCGTAAGCAGAAGTTTACCCAATTATCGTTTTTGGCTTTGATACTGGCAATACCTTCCAGATATAAGGAAAAAGCTGAAAAAAAGTTGGCGGTAGGATAAAGTCGGAGGAAAATTGATGCGATTGATTATTGCTCAAAGACCTGGAAGCGTCTTCAGCAAAATTATGGCCTGAATACTGTCTCCCACTTGGAAGACAAAGGCCTCGTCTTTGAAAGAATTAACTTTTGTTAGGGCAGAGCTGAAAAGGACACTTGTCATTCAAGCACCGACTATGCTGTGTCACTCTCCCATAGTTATAAGCCTGAAAATATCCCCTTTCAATTCCAGTAAGCCACGGTATAAGAACGTATAGAAAACGGTCATCTTACAACTCCTTCAGGTGCATGGTATACACGGTGCCAACATCCAAATACTGGGCTGACAGCCAAATGAATAGAAACCAAGAACTGGGGCCTTCCAGATAGACAAACAGGAAGGACCATGTCCTTATACGGAAATTCAGATGCACATACATAAGACAAAATGTATAGCCTAGCCTTGAAAATCAACTTGAGACCCAAGTATGGTCTGGCAAACCACATGCTCAACAGGTCTGAGTGCGTAATGAGAGACCGTGAGCTGCTTGGCTGTGAACACTCAATCGCCAGTCAGTGAATGGCCTTTGGGATTTCGTTATCTTCTCCAAACATCACACGACAGCAAAAGAAAACACGGGGAGCGTTGCTTTAACCCAAATGCTTGCCTGAAAAGCAAAACAAACCATTCTAGCCACCGGACATGCATGACAGTGTACTCCCGGGTACTAGTTCCACGAGCACTTCAAAAGTCTGCCGGCCTGCCAACTTCCCCTTTTCATGTAGGAGCAGCTAAACAAATCAAACGAACGACAGAAAGGATTCCACCTTCAGATTCCACAGCAATTTTAAATTCAGCTCACTCAAATTGAAAAGACAATATCAAATATAGGAGGTAAGAGAATGCGTTGTGTGCATCTGTAGGCCTATAAAGTACTTGTCTTTGCTAGGGCTGGGACGATACCAGTATCGTGATACTCATTGGTATCATGACAAGGAAAATAAAGTGGATTTAACTTCTTTAGGAAAACAGTCCTAATGTGGGAAACAAACATGTTGTCATCCAGAGTCACTTTTATTTATTTCCCATGATATAGCACAATATTTACATACGGCAGGTATTTAAAGGACCAAAGTGTTGGGTCTCGTTCACGTTTTCATTTTTGACATGAAAACAAAATTTCGATACTGGTATTGTCACAGCACTTGTCTTTGTCATATGTTTTACATTCTAATATAAATGTATTTTACATCAAGTCTAACTATTCTGAGTAAGCTACTCTGTTCTAAAAACATGGTCCAATGGCATCACTGCAGGTTAAGTCTTCAGGAAACCAGATGCATACTGGGCCGTCCCCCATGATTCCCTGCCACGAACCGTGCAATTAGTGCTCTTGACTGTGTCGTCAAATTACACTGCCTTACATGCAGTACGAGGAAGTCCTTGTCTCTTCCTGACATCAATCCCACACTCCTTGGTGGAGGTGGACTCTAGGGTGTGTGCTGGGCCACATAGTCAAGCCCAGGTGCCTGCTGGGAAGGATCCAAATGACACTCAACAAGTCTCTCGAAGAAATATGAGCTCTACTGTTGCTGTACACCAAGAATATGGTTCAACAGAGGCCGTGCTAATATAGGGTGAAACATGAACAGGTTGAGCCTCACACACATGCAGTTGCGCATATATACACTTCTTCACACGACACACCTGAAATTAGCCCACTATGCGGATGAAAGGGTGCAAAGGTTATCAACGCACCAGGGTTGATGTTGCACAAGTCTTTTCTGACAAGAGCTGGTTGTGTCAACGCGTTTGTCATTTCCTCTTGGATTACTTTGGCATGCAGTATCAGTTGAGTGCAAATGCTGGGAATGCTGCACTCATCCTTTCTTCACAGACATGCATTCAGCAGCCTGAACCCAGAGAGAACCACGCTGGAGAACTGGATGCATTCCACAACAGGGTCGCCAAATACTTCCCCTAGAAGCACAAAGGAGCTTGACTTAAGCCAATTAAAGTCTTCCAACGATTTGAATTTCAAACGATGGCCAACTAACATTGTTCTAAAACTGGAGGGATTAGTTACACCGACCAAAATGTCTAGAAGATTTTTTGTTGATGATTCCAGAAAAATGTCCAACTTGTTACTTTGTTTCATTCAGAGAAGTGCTCAGTTTCACTCCAGACAGGAAACGGGAAGTGTGTGGGTCAAAGAGAGGGAAGGTCGATTATGGGCTCTAATTACACAAGTTGAATTACTGCATCGGACCAGGTCTTTAATTTGCAGAGAAACAGGCGTGTCAATAGACTATTTAAAATGTCCCAAATAACAAGTCTGGAAAGGGACCCCATGGAAACTATGCCCCAAATTAACACATTTAGAACATGCTATGCTGGTTTGTCAGACCTGTGGTTTAGGAGTTAAGGCTAGATAAGATTGTGTGAACTCTGTCCAGAAACGTCCATTATCTTCACAAGTCAGAGGTAACTCTAGATTTAAAAATCAGATTGCCCTGAGATAATGGTGGTGATCTAACACTAAAACTGACAGAAAATTGTACTTACCCACAATGGTTTGTCTGTCATAGGACATCTTGACATAGTAAATTCACTGGGGAAAAGTTGAAAAGGCCACAAAAAAACAATCATTTTCTGGGGTGTGCTCAACGAGAAGTTAAAGAACTCTTTTTGGCAGTCAATTGATCAATAAACAGAGTACTATCCAAATGTTTTAGATTAAGGTTGGATTTCCTACAATATCAACTTTGCTTGTGGCACTTTCTCTCCTCCCAACTTTAGCTTTTAGGGCCAGGAGGGCAGAGTGACTTTGTTGCTCTCACAGAGCAAAAAGGTCTGGGACCTACAGTGTCCAGGTAGGGGGAAGTGATTGATTTTCAGGGTCAGGGAAGGTCGGGCAGAGCAGCAGGGACCCTGACTGTGATCGGGCCAGTCTAGTCCCACTGTGTCCAGACTAGGGCTAGGAATTGCCAGGAACCTCATGATACAATATTATCAAGACACTCAAGTGCTGACACAATATATATTGTGATTCTCACGATTCTACAGTGCATTCAGAAAGTATTCAGACCCCTTGACTTTTTACACATTGTTATGTTACAGCCTTATTCTAAATTTGATTCAATTGTTTTCTTTACTCAATCTACACACAATACCCCATAATGACAAAGAAAAAACAGTTTAGACATTTTTTGCAAATGTATTAAAAATAGAAACGAAAATATCACATTTACATAATTATTCAGACCCTTTACTCAGCACCTTTGGCAGTGATCACAACCTCAAGTCTTCTTTGGTATGATGCTAAAAGTTTGGCACACCTGTATTTGGGGAGTTTCTCCCATCCTTCTCTGCAGATCCTCTCAAGCTCTGTCAGGTTGGATGAGGAGCGTTGCTGCACAGCTTGGTTTCACCAGACCAGAGAATCATGTTTCTCATGGTCTGAGAGTCTTTAGGTGCCTTTTGGCAAACTCCAAGCGGGCTGTCATATGCCTTTTACTGAGGAGTGGCTGCCGTCTGAGGTTCTGAGTGCTCTGGAACAGCTGTTCATCAAGGATCTCTCTGTACTTTGCTCTGTTCATCTTTCCCTCGATGCTGACTAGTCTTCCAGTCTCTGCCACTGAAAAACATCTCCACAGCATGATGCTGCTGCCACCACCATGCTTCACCGTTGGGAGGGTGCCAGGTTTCCTCCAGACGTGACCCTTGGCATTCAGGCCAAGGGGAATCTTGTTTCTTATGGTCTGAATCCTCTAGGTGCCTTTTGGCAAACTCCAAGCGGGCTGTCATGTGCCTTTTACTGAGGAGTGGCTTCCGTCTGGCCACTCTACCATAAAGACTTGATTGATGGAGTGCTGCAGAGATGGTTGTCCTTCTGGAAGATTCTCCCATCTCCACAAAGGAATTCTAGAGCTCTGTCAGAGTGACCACTAGATTCTTGGTCACCTCCCTGACCAAGGCCCTTCTTCCCAGATTGCTCAGTTTTGCCACGTGGCCAGCTCTAGGAAGTCTTGCTGGTTCCAAACTTCTTCCATTTAAGAATGATGGAGGCCATGGTGTTCTTGGGGACCTTCAATCCTGCAAACATTTTTCTGTGCCTCGACACAATCCTGTTTTGGAGCTCTACAGATAATTCCTCTGTCATCTGTGGGACCTTATAGAGACAGGTGTGTGCCTTTCCAATCATGTCTAATCAATTGAATTTACCACAGGTGGACTCCAATCAAGTTGTAGAAACATCTCAAGGATGATCAATAGAAACAGGATTCACCTGAGATTAATTTCAAGTCTCATAGCAAAGGGTCTGAATACTTATGTAAATAAGGAATCTGTTTTAAATTTGAATTATTTTGCAAACATTTCAATAAACCCGTTTTCACTTTGTCCTTATGGGGTATTGTGTGTAGATTGCTGAGGATTTTTATATATATTTGTAATAATGTCAATTACAACAATCATGAATGAACAATGAACCATATTATTTTAACTTATTATAATACATAAATAAAATCTATTTAGTCTCAAATAAATAATGAAACATGTTAAATTTGGTTTAAATTATGCAAAAAAAGTGTTGCAGAAGAAAGTAAAAGTGCAATATGTGCCATGTAAAAAAGCTAATGTTTAAGTTCCTTGCTCAGAACATGGGAACATATGAAAGCTGGTGGTTCAACATTTGCAGTTCCTCAATATTCCCATTTAAGAAGTTTTAGGCTGTCGTTATTTTAGGAATTATGACATGTCAACTATTACCCTCAATACCATTTGTATTTCATAGACCTTTGACTGTTGGATGTTCTTATAGGCACTTTAGTATTGCCAGCCTAATCTCGGGAGTTGATAGGCTTGAAGTTATAAACAGCGCTGTACTTCAAGCAATGCTAAGAACTGCTCGCAAACGCAGTAAAGTGCTCTCTGAATGAATGCTTTCATGCCTGCTGCTGCCTACCACCGCTCAGTCTGACTGTTCTATCAATATCAAATCACAGACTTAATTAGAATAAACACACAGAAATACAAGCCTTTGGTCATTATTATGGTAAAATCCGTAAACTATCATTTCGAAAACAAAACGTTTATTCTTTCAGTGAAATACGGAACCATTCCATATTTAGTCGAGCGGGTGGCAACACTAAGTCTAAATATTGCTGTTACAGTGCGCAACCTTCAATGTTGTCATAATTGTCAAATTCTGGCAAATTAATAATGGTCTTTGTTAGGAAGAAACACAGTTCGCAATAAGCCAAGCAACCCAAACTGTTGCATATATCCTGACTCTGCTTGCACTGAACCCAAGAGAAGTGACAATTTCCCTAGTTAATATTGCTTGCTAACATGCAGTTATTTTAACTAAATATGCAGGTGTAAAAAAATATACTTCTGTGAATTGATTTTAAGAAAGGCATTGATGTTTATGGTTAAGTACATTTGTGCAACAAATGTGCTTTTTTCACAAATGTGATTGTGTTAAATCGTTACCCGTTTGGCAAAGTTGAAGTAGGTTGTGATTCGATGATAAATTAACAGGCACTGCGTTGATTGTATGCAATGCAGGACAAGCTAGTTAACATAGTAATATCATCAACCATGTGTTGTTAACTAGTGATTATGTGAAGATTGATTGTTTTTTTATAAAATAGGTTTAATGCTAGCTAGCAACATACCTTGGCTCATTGTAGCCTCAAGGTCCTTTTGACGCGGCACTCGCGCAACAGGTAGTCAGCCTGCCACGCAGCCTCCTCATGGACTGCAATGTAATCGGCCATAATCAGCGTCCAAAAAGGCTGATTACCGATTGTTATGAAAACTTGAAATTGTCCCTAATTAAAATCGGCCATCGATCGACCTCTAATACCGATATATAACTATATAACAATTTCACTAGTCCAGACCACTGTCAACCCATCGGCAGGACACTGAGGTTGTAAACCAGCCCATAGACCACCACATCTTCGGGAGAGGCCTGGCCATTTTACAGGCCGTAAATAAACACCCCCCAAATGTAGCGGTTAAAAGAAGAGCACAGTTTCATGGTCACTAATTTGGACAGAGTTGCAGCGAGTCTATTTGACAGAGACCTTGACAACCTGAAGATCTACCCATCATTATTCCTGAAATCTGTTGACAAAAACATTGAGAGAGACCCATGGGAAGTTTAGTGGGAGACCCATAGGAATGCCTGAGAACTTCACTATCCCTCTTGTTCTGTGGTGGCCATCTTTCATACCTTGAATCATGGAGCTTGGTTCAACGCTCAAGACATGAGCAATATGCTTCCCTTCCCAATCAATCACTGTCAGGCCGAACAAAATGATGGCCCTCCAAGCAGTTCAGCCTACTTTTAACGCATACAGAAATATCACATACCATGACGGAGGTAATAATATCTCAATCTCAAAAATGTAACAAAAAACACATTTACTTGAAGAATGAAGAACAGTGCAGATGCAAAGTTTGTGCTGTTTCCATCTTATAGGCCATTCCAAGGCAATGGTAGAGTACTGGTGTAAGGAACTGATGTTCTTGGCTTGTGTACACTCAAAAACACTGCTTCAGTCTTGTCTCCATCGGGGCAACAACATGTGAAATAGGTTGCGGTGGTTTAATGGTATGCACAGTGTGGTTGCATTGCACAAACAACTGCATGTATCGCATATGTTGTGGCAATGAAATGAGATACAAAACTGTTGCCAACCACACACTAGATGTGTTCACCAATAACTCTCACTGCATGTTTTTGCTTGGCCCAGGGGCGAACTGGCCATCTGGCATTACAGGCAAATGCCAGATGGACTGGTCCAATTTCATCCTAGTGGGTCTGTCTAACACTTTTTGGGGGGGGGCACAAAATTATTATTATCTAGCTAATGGGGCCTCGAGGAAAACAAATTGTCCCAGTCTGCCCCTGGCTTAAGGTGTCAGCATGATAAAGTTTGGCTGAAGTGCTAGCATACTTCCGTAAAAGACCTTCGCTTGAAAAATGAGAAAAAAAGCGTCAATGGTGCCGTTTGTCCATTTCAAGACAGCATAGCCATTTTTTAATTTCCTCAAAATAGTCAGAATTACTCTAAGATAACTTAAGAAATCTGTCATTAATGTTGACGCTTTTGCAGAGGAGATATCAGTTGCGCAATTTTGCATCTGACTGTGATGTTTGGTGGTGTTTCTCAAGTGGAAGTATTTGCATGAGGATGCCGTTGTCTCTCAATGAATGACCACAGGCACTTCATTGAAGAAGACCTACTGTTGACCAATCGCCTAATAAGAGGGCGTAGACTCTGGCTGCCGATGTTGGCTTGCCTCGAGAGAGAAAAAAAAATGTGTGTAACCGGACAGCCCCCCCCAAAAAAACTGTGCCTTCCTCCAAAAAGGAACAAAAACATCAAAAATGGCATCATAATTACATGCAGGAACTGTTCCAAACTCCTTCGGCTGGGAAGTATGCAGACGACTTAAGCCTACATAAATACCCTTTGGATGCCGTACAATTACAATATACTGCAAGAATTCACAATTATGAAAAGGTATTTTGGTATAAGACATTTCCATCATACGGGACTAGATTATAGTGTGACATGCCAATGACATGTTACATACGATTTATAAGTAAAGGATACTATTGTTGTATGCAGCTGACAAGGGACGGATGTGGAGGAGGCAATACAGCTACAAATAGTGACCTCAGCATCTTGGACACAAGTCCTTAGTTATGGACATGGTAACTATATTTGAGCTGTAATGGACAGTATTTGTATGTCAGCAGTTGAAATCATCAGCAGATTTGAGTGATTAACCCCAACAAGATCAGACTAGAACCAAAAACATATATAGTTGGCTATAGCCTATTGGAAGAATTATGCATGACCTAAGTCAGACAATCACTTATCAATAGTCATGTCAAAATACAAAATAAATATCGTGTTAGGCTGAAAGTTGAATAAGTTTCTCAAACCACAGGCAGACAGACAGGATAAATTGGAGGTAATAAACCAGGCAAATATTTGGCCGCATGGTTCTTTCTGTATCCCCAAGCTGTTCCAAACAAGGGGACAGCATTGTCATTATTTTGTTGATGCAGGACAGGCCTATTGATCTATACTTACAACGTGACTGTTCTGTTGGGGAAGGAGTCCGGGGGTAACACCTGATGGAGTTCCATATTGCTGCAGACCACTTTCCTATCCGCCGTGGCCACTGAGGGTGTGCTTTTCCCTGCGCTTTTTGAACGTTCATCATATGATTTACAGTCAGATGATACCGCAGAGCCATCGCCTCCGAGTAGCAAAACAAATAACAATTGCAACAAAGCAACCGCACATACCCTCATTTTCAAAATATATTCCAAGATAATTAGGCTACTGTAGCATTGGCAAATAAAATAATATATTAATATCAAGTAGCGCAGGAGGCTGGGAATTGTGTGTGTAGTATAAAATGGCCTGGTTCTTTCTGGAAATAAGGGTGAGCCAAAACGTCCCTCAGAATAACCGGACAGTTTTAGTCATGTTGCAAACATCTTGTCCACTATAATGTGGATTTGGATTCCCTCCTCCATTTCTTGCAAAGGTTTCGATGTATGTGTTCAGCGTCAATCAATCCGAGAGAGGGTCTGTACATCCTTTGTTTGCCAAACGACACGATTCACAATTCCATTTCGTCATAAGGTATTTGCAGCCTTCCCGAAAAAAAGAAAAAACAACTGTTCACTTGTAATTGTAACGATTTTTCAGGGTTACACAACGAAACTTCCGCGATAGAGAAAATATGTTCTTTGTTGCCAATAGCGCGGATCTAATTGAGAATTTGCCTACTCCACCAAGAGACAGCTGCAGTCATCCCAAGATAACACACTCTAATTTCAGGAAATTTGATCACGCCTTAGCTTTAAAAACTTTCTCCTTCAGAGAACTCATCCCGAGAGCCGTAGACTGGAACACTTAAATAGCATTACAACTAACTAAAACAGCTATAAGCAACTTTTCACTTTAGTGGCGCCCATCGACTCCAGTTGTTGGTGCAAAATGAAATCATGGGACATCTCCTAAAAAAAACGACAGCAAGAAACATAATCCCACTCCGAGTTAGTCAGTAATATTGTGTTTAAATATGAGTTAAAGTGGTTCCCTTCCAAGTTTGAGTAAATATCCAGAATTGCTGTCCTTGACTTTCAATTGGAGCGTCCACGTCTCCCTCTGGAAGTATTCATTGTCTTTCTTTCCATTGAGAACTCTTCTCCCACAGTCCTGCCCTTGGCTCCATGTTGCAATTCCACCCACTGACGTCACTCCACATAGACCGCCTCTTTCTCCGATTCTCTCTGAGCACTTGGATCTACCTTTAAATACAAAATAAATAAGACGATACTGTCTACTAAAAGCATATTAATGCACGTACATCAGCAGTCATAAAGCAAACAACCTTTCTTGGTGCAGTTGATTAGGTCGGAAATGTCCTTAAATGTCATGGAAAATATTGTCCAGTATTGGTCAATGAACTTTTGAGCGTTCCTGAGACTGAGCAAACTTGTTGATTTGGAAATGTAGCCCAGTTAGTATTTACATACTGTTGTCGACCCGATTTATTGGCCGATGACTTGGATAAAATGTATTTGGTAACACACACTATACTAGTAATACTGCAATAAATACAGTAACAACAATATAACAGCATTTTTGAAATGGTATGTAACAATATAACAATACTACATTGTTGTTACTAGTGCAATAATAGCATAACCACACATATCTACCTAGCTAGACATGTCTACTTTGATAACAAGGTGGCCAAGAAAATTAAACAATGATTTCATTTTAAAATGTGATTAAAGTAACCCTTGGCAATGCACCCCTTCTCTCTTTTACTGCGCCCAGCATTGTATCTTCTCTCTTTCTAGGTGCCTTCACACAAAGCCCTCTTTTCACTTCTCAAACAAGTTCAGGCTAGCTTTGTAATGGGCAATCGCCATGAAAAGCCAGAGTCAGTCAGACAGGAAGAGACCATACAATAATTCAAATATGCAGTACTACAATACCCTTGTATAACACTATTGACATGTAAGGGCCCATAGAAACTAGATAAATATATTTTAGTAGAGTTGGGTTGCCAGACACTGTCCGTTCGTCTGTGTATCCTCATATTTGCTATGTTCAGGTCAATTGAGCAGCTTGGCATTAGAAGAGTGGCTGACAGACAAGCAGCGGAACCTCTCAGTCATCTCAGGAAAGGTCATACCCAGAGGCTGCACAGCTTTAACTTCCATTAGTCTTCATTTCAGGATCGCACCGGGCTTTGACGTCCACTAGAAGAAGGCTGTGTCCAAACATACGGACCACAGTCATTGTAGTAATAGGTTTTCCTTCTTCGTGGAGAGAAAAACAAGGAATACTTTAGGATGACACAATGAAAGTTATTTAGAGGGGCAGTGTATTTTGGGTGGCCTTCAATATTGACTGAAAAGAGACCAAAATAAGGTTAGATAATATACCAAATCCATGAAATAATGTTATATGACTAATGCAAAATGACTAAATTAAAGATATTTCTCCAGATGCAGGATTGATCTCTTTTATATTACACATAAACTATGATAATTGTCACTACAGTCCAATGAATGTCTGTAATGGCTAGCATTGACTGGTAATTTGATTAGTAGATTGTAATCTCCCAATAAAGCGCCCAGGACAAGTCACATGCCAAAGATTTATCAATTAACTCATATGAGCACATTTGTGAAGTAAAATATAACTTCATGCATTTATGAAAATATTATTTAAAAATCGAATTCAGCCAGGGTGCAGGACAGGTAACAAGTGATTAATGAGCAATGTGCAGGTTCACAGATACACATGCCTACATTACCCTCATCTAACCACTATCTTTTCTTTACTCGGCTACATCTTTATTGTAGCCTCCAAATATCATTTGTCCAGCGCTAGCTCACGTCATCGATCGTGATTAAGTACGAGTGAAGAGCTCCGAGTCTCCGCACCAGTTCTTACTTGCTTGACTATTCAATATTTGACAAGAGAATTGACTTTTTTTACATGTAGGCAAATAGAACCAACAGCCCTGAATGGAATTGTTTGCATAGAACGATGCTGAAACCATGTTCCCGAACTTTGCATGGGGCGCGGCAACATTCTCTTATCAAATCGAGGGTATGTAACAATAGTTTGTCTGGCGCTGGCAGTAGTCAAACAGTCCACGTGATAATTTCTTCAAGCGTTTGTAGATAGCTAGGTGCAGTAATTGTATTTAGGAAAGCTAATGCACGTCCCCGAGATGAGATTCTCTGGCCAAGTGCAAGAAGAAGCCTACACGACTGCTGACAACCTATAGGCTACAGCAGGGCCGGCTTTAGCTTTTGGGGGCCCTAAACTAGATTTGTTTGGGGGAGCCTCCCCACCAAGCAGGCGAACATCTATGTTTTAAAGTTAATTTACTGCAATTCTACACATTTGACCATTGGGACTAGAGAAAATAGAGCCGTTTTAAGCATGCTTTCTGCAGTTCTACACATTTTGCCATGGGGCGGAGAGAATTTTGCAATTTCATAACACATTTCATACAATTCTACTCATTTTGCCATGGGCTAGATAATTATTTTTGCAGTTTTAACTAAAGTTTTCTGCCGTTCTACAAATGTAGCCATCGGGCAGGGAGAGAAAATGTATTAATTTTAAAGTTAATTTCCTGCAATTCTATCGATTAAGTCATGGGGTGGAGAGACATTTTTGCACGTTTAAAGCTAATTTCCTGCAATTCTACACATTTTGCATGACTTATGCCGTGTTAATGATATCTGCGTGAGAGTGCCTAACAAAATCAATGGGGTGTCAGGGCCCCTTGACACGTGCCCGGTCGGTACATTTTTTTTAGCTGGCACTGTCAGTGACTGAGAAAACAAGAGAAACGTGCGCCTTGTGTACCAGTCAAAAGTTTGGACACACCTACTCATTCAAGGCTTTTTCTTAATTTTTACAATTTTATACATGATAATAATAGTGAAGACATCAAAACTATGAAATAGCACATATGGAATCATGTAGTAACCACAAAAGTGTTAAACAAATCAAAATAGATATTAGTAGCAACCCTTTGCCTTGATGACAGATTTGCACACTTGTGGCATTCTCTCAACCAGCTTCATGAGGTAGTCACCTGGAATGCATTTAAACTAACAGCTGTGCCTTGTTAAAGGTTAATTTGTGGAATTTCTTTCTTAATGCATTTGAGCCAATTAGTTGTGTTGTGACAAGATCAAATCAAATTTTATTTGTCACATACACATGGTTAGCAGATGTTAATGCGAGTGTAGCGAAATGCTTGTGCTTCTAGTTCCGACAATGCAGTAATAACCAACAAGTAATCTAACTAACAATTCCTAAACTACTGTCTTATACACAGTGTAAGGGGATAAAGAATATGTACATAAGGATATATGAATGAGTGATGGTACAGAGCAGCATAGGCAAGATACAGTAGATGGTATCGAGTACAGTATATACATATGAGATGAGTATGTAAACAAAGTGGCATAGTTAAAGTGGCTAGTGATACATGTATTACATAAGGATGCAGTCGATGATATAGAGTACAGTATATACGTATGCAATTGAGACTAATAATGTAGGGTAAGTAACATTATATAAGGTAGCATTGTTTAAAGTGGCTAGTGATATATTTACATCATTTCCCATCAATTCCCATTATTAAAGTAGCTGGAGTTGAGTCAGTGTCAGTGTGTTGGCAGCAGCCACTCAATGTTAGTGGTGACTGTTTAACAGTCTGATGGCCTTGAGATAGAAGCTGTTTTTCAGTCTCTCGGTCCCAGCTTTGATGCACCTGTACTGACCTCGCCTTCTGGATGATAGCGGGGTGAACAGGCAGTGGCTCGGGTGGTTGATGTCCTTGATGATCTTTATGGCCTTCCTGTAACACCGGGTGGTGTAGGTGTCCTGGAGGGCAGGTAGTTTGCCCCCGGTGATGCGTTGTGCAGACCTCACTACCCTCTGGAGAGCCTTACGATTGAGGGCGGAGCAGTTGCCGTACCAGGCGGTGATACAGCCCGCCAGGATGCTCTCGATTGTGCATCTGTAGAAGTTTGTGAGTGCTTTTGGTGACAAGCCGAATTTCTTCAGCCTCCTGAGGTTGAAGAGGCGCTGCTGCGCCTTCTTCACGATGCTGTCTGTGTGAGTGGACCAATTCAGTTTGTCTGTGATGTGTATGCCGAAGAACTTAAAACTTGCTACTCTCTCCACTACTGTTCCATCGATGTGGATAGGGGGGTGTTCCCTCTGCTGTTTCCTGAAGTCCACAATCATCTCCTTAGTTTTGTTGACGTTGAGTGCGAGGTTATTTTCCTGACACCACACTCCGAGGGCCCTCACCTCCTCCCTGTAGGCCGTCTCGTCGTTGTTGGTGATCAAGCCTACCACTGTTGTGTCGTCCGCAAACTTGATGATTGAGTTGGAGGCGTGCGTGGCCATGCAGTCGTGGGTGAACAGGGAGTACAGGAGAGGGCACAGAACGCACCCTTGTGGGGCCCCAGTGTTGAGGATCAGCGGGGAGGAGATGTTGTTACCTACCCTCACCACCTGGGGGCGGCCCGTCAGGAAGTCCAGTACCCAGTTGCACAGGGCGGGGTCGAGACCCAGGGTCTCGAGCTTGATGACGAGCTTGGAGGGTACTATGGTGTTGAATGCCGAGCTGTAGTCGATGAACAGCATTCTCACATAGGTATTCCTCTTGTCCAGATGGGTTAGGGCAGTGTGCAGTGTGGTTGAGATTGCATCGTCTGTGGACCTATTTGAGCGGTAAGCAAATTGGAGTGGGTCTAGGGTGTCAGGTAGGGTGGAGGTGATATGGTCCTTGACTAGTCTCTCAAAGCACTTCATGATGACGGAAGTGAGTGCTATGGGGGCGGTAGTCGTTTAGCTCAGTTACCTTAGCTTTCTTGGGAACAGGAACAATGGTGGCCCTCTTGAAGCATGTGGGAACAGCAGACTGGTATAGGGATTGATTGAATATGTCCGTAAACACACCAGCCAGCTGGTCTGCGCATGCTCTGAGGGCGCGGCTGGGGATGCCGTCTGGGCCTGCAGCCTTGCGAGGGTTAACACGTTTAAATGTTTTACTCACCTCGGCTGCAGTGAAGGAGAGACCGCATTTTTCTGTTGTAGGCAGTGTCAGTGGCACTGTATTGTCCTCAAAGCGGGCAAAAAAGTTATTTAGTCTGCCTGGGAGCAAGACATCCTGGTCCGTGACTGGGCTGGATTTCTTCCTGTAGTCCGTGATTGACTGTAGACCCTGCCACATGCCTCTTGTGTCTGAGCCGTTGAATTGGGATTCTACTTTGTCTCTGTACTGACGCTTAGCTTGTTTGATAGCCTTACGGAGGGAATAGCTGCATTGTTTGTATTCAGTCATGTTACCAGACACCTTGCCCTGATTGAAAGCAGTGGTTCGCGCTTTCAGTTTCACGCAAATGCTGCCATCAATCCAAGGTTTCTGGTTAGGGAATGTTTTAATCGTTGCTATGGGAACGACATCTTCAACGCAAGTTCTAATGAACTCGCACACCGAATCAGCGTATTCGTCAATGTTGTTATTTGACGCAATACGAAACATGTCCCAGTCCACGTGGTGGAAGCAGTCTTGGAGTGTGGAGTCAGCTTGGTCGGACCAGCGTTGGACAGACCTCAGCGTGGGAGCTTCTTTTTTAAACTTTTGTCTGTAGGCAGGTATCAGCAAAATGGAGTCGTGGTCAGCTTTTCCGAAAGGGGGGCGGGGCAGGGCCTTATATGCGTCGCGGAAGTTAGAGTAACAGTGATCCAAGGTTTTTCCGCCCCTGGTTGCGCAATCGATATGCTGATAAAAATAGAGGTGGTAAACAGAAGATAGCCCCATTTGGTAAAAGACCAACAACAGCTCAAATAAGAAAAGAGAAACGACAGTCTGTCATTACTTTAAGATGTGAAGGTCAGTCAATCTGGAACATTTCAAGGACTTTGAAAGTTACTTCAAGTGCAGCTATGATTAAACTGGCTCTCATGAGGACCACAACAGGGAAGGAAGACCCAGAGTTTCCTCTGCTACAGAGGATAAGTTCATTAGAGTTACCAGCCTCAGAAATTGCAGCCCAAATAAATGCTTCACAGAGTTCAAGTAACAAACACATTAGGTGCGCATAGAAAGGAGTCATGAGTGCATTCAGGTGTGTGTGCTGTGGCTAATTTTCTCCACAATAAACAAACAGGCTCATTCTGTTCAGAACATCCCAAGGTATTTTATATATTTTTATTTTATTTATTTAACTTGGCAAGTCAGTTAAGAATACATTCTTATTTACAATGACGGCCTACCCCGGCCAAAACCTAACCCAGACGACACTGGGCCAATTGTGCGCCGCACTATGGGACTCCCAATCACAACCAGTTGAGTTACAGCTTGGACTCGAACAAGGTCTGTAGTGACGTCTCTAGGACTAAGATGCAGTGCTTTAGACCGCTGCACCACTCGGGACATGTCATCTTGTAACTGTACATCAAACATAGTGATTGTAAACGTTGACACTGTATATTACATGAATTATGATTTGGAGTGCACATTTGGACTCACAGGTGTTTGGCTTGCTTGTATGACATCAACGTTGTAGACCTATTTATTACAATCCTCAACGAGTCATCTTCATTTACAGCATTTCCCTAACTCGGACAACAAAACATATGCAAAACTTGGCCAATTACCGGGATGGATGAGGGCAACTTCTTGTCACGCACTGTGCTCAAGTTCAGAACCGCTGTCAGTCATACAGCAATGTAAAACGCAGAGCTGCAAGGGTCCTGTGTGTAGCTGGTGTAGAGAGTCAGGCGCAGGACAGCAATTGTAAGTAATCAACATACTTTTACTCAAAATGACAAATGTACAAAGTAACATCACGAGCACACAATGACGGACCAAAAATACAATAAACAATCACTCACAAATACAACATGGGGAACAGAGGGTTAAATAATAAACAAGTAAATGATTGAGTGAAGCCAGGTGTAATAAGATAAAGACAGAACAAATGGAAAATGAAAAGTGGATCGGTGGTGGCTAGAAAGCCGGTGACGTCGACCGCCGAACGCCTCCCAAACAAGGAGCGGGACCGACTTCGGAAGTCGTAACAAGAGCCAGAGCTCTGATATCAGCACTGATGACACAGCTGCTTCTGAACGCTACCACGCCTTTTCCTTAGGCTGGTTCGCCTGGCCCGTGTTTGTGACCGGGGACTACCAAGAAGTGATAAGGTCTAGTTTTGAGGTCAAATGCAAAGGACTGGGATACACGAAGGATCCAGACTGTCCAGGTTCTCCAAGGACGAGCCTATTATTTTTGTTATTTCTGACATCTTTGCGTTGAACTACGAGACGTCTTCGAGGGTGGAGCCTATGAAGTTTTGGGATTGAATAGTGACCAAGAGGCAGAGGGGGTGTTGGACCCATCCTGGCATGATGACTCCTTGCTGTCCCCAGTCCACCTGGCCGTGCTGCTGCTCCAGTTTCAACTGTTCTGCCCTGCGGCTATGGAATCCTGACCTGTTCACCGGATGTACTACCTGTCCCAGACCTGCTGTTTTCAACTCCCTGGAGACAGCAGGTGTGGTAGAGATAATCTTAATGATCGGCTATGAAAAGCCAACTGACATTTACTCCTGAGGTGCTGACTTGCTGCACCCTCGACAACTACTGTGATTATTATTATTTGACCATGCTGGTCATTTATGAACATTTGAACATCTTGGCCATGCTCTGTTATAATCTCCAGCCGGCACAACCAGAAGAGGACTGGCCACACCTCACCGCCTGGTTCCTCTCTAGGTTTCTTCCTAGGTTTTGGCCTTTCTAGGGAGTTTTTCCTAGCCACCATGCTTCTACACCTGCATTGCTTGCTGTTTGGGGTTTTAGGCTGGGTTTCTGTACAGCACTTTGAGATATCAGCTGATGTACGAAGGGCTATATAAATACATTTGATTTGATTTGATTTGTGGGGTGTCATGGCTGGCTGTGGTTCCTGACGACCTTAACTTAAGAAACTGCTGAAGTACATTAGGAGTAAAGAGGACAATGGCCCTGTTCCAGTACTTTGAAAATACTTTTCAAAATGTCCACTTCACAGCTTCCACAAATCCACTTCAGCTACATTTTAAAAGCAGTCAATTCAAAATATAAATTGAAGTTTGATAATCGATTATTTCCTGTGTTTTCCATGAGAGTTATTAAATTCATGACTTGAATCACCTGCCTTGAGCCAATCAAATTGAGCCAAACCTTGAGTGAGGAGAAAGCAATTAACATTAATAGCTTGCTATTGCTTATTTTTTTGCACAGTAAACAGATTGAACAACCATTACAGTTGTCACATCGAATTGTGTCACATTGATTGCTTCAGGTGAACACTATTTGAGAATGAGCCATTTCCTTTTGTTGCTGGTTGTCACTTTCCATTAGCATGAGTGGAGTCCAGTAACAGTGCAACGGACACACACACACACACACACGGTGTTGTTTGACTGTCATTTGTGAACTCAGGCGTTGTTGGACAATGATAGCTACCACTTTTCAAAGGACACATTCAATAACCCTGCGGTCTACATCACAGAAAATGGCTTCTCCCAGGTGGGGCCAGTGGACATGGAAGACATCCAGCACTGTGGGTTTTACCAGGACATCATTCAGGTAAGTAGCCAGAGGTAATGACCACAGCAGGCCACAATAGAGGTACTGCATATTATGGAGAATCTATCATTTTAGGATGTTACTTTCTTCTGAAAGTCAATTTGACCAGTCGCTTCTTGTACTATTTTAACCTCTGACAGGTTGCTTTGCACATCAAATCCTAGTGTATATATGCAAGATCCAGAAACTATGGAGGCTGAGTCACCTGATTCCAATTTGATGATCCTGTTCCGTTGTCTTAGGTATGTAGGCTATTTCACTTCAACAGAGAAAGGTTGAGAGAGAGAGAGAGAGACTATCACAATACAACGGGATCTTGTTCTTTTGTAACGTGCAAAGAAAGTATTTTCAGATTAGCCCTTAATGTGCATTGTCACATATTTCATAAGTATAGCGCCGTCTGTTATTAACTTGCTGTTTGTCCCTTTGTTCTAGATCTCAGAGAGGATGGTGTTGACGTGCTAGTTTAATTCACCTGGTCCTTCCTGGATAATTTTGAATGGGCCGACGGTTTTGCTTTGGCCTGTTCCACATGGACTTGTCTGGACCAGAGTGACCGTGGACCACGTACCACTCTGGAAGAGGGTACTCCGGGATCATCTCCAAGTACAGATCTCAGACCAGGACAAATAACTAAACAGCCAATGGGCACAGAGAAAATCATCCAAATCAGTCAATAAAATCCATTTTTTGCTCAATGTTCTGTTCTGATCAACTACAACCAAGCTTGGCCCATTTTGATTTGCCATTTTGATTTGAAGCCCATCTGAAACACATTATAGTTGTGAAGTCTTTAAGACATTCCTTCTCACCACTTTTCTCTGTCAACCCTGAAAATGTTTTGTAAAAGAGTGCAAAGCTCATTCGGCTCCCTTCACAAGAAAGTGATTTTGTCTGATTTCTTCCCTGACTTTGGCATAGAACTGCAAGGACCCGGCCAAAGAGTGTTACGTTTATTCAAGTGAATGCAAATTTGTATTATATCCTGCCCAATTCCCAGTCAATCTGTACAAAGGGTTTTTGGAGGGTAGAGGAGGATGGTGAATTCCCTACACAGAGTGTGGAGCCAGCTATAAGCCATCCAGGCCTAGCTGTTGTTGCCAATGCAGGGTTGGTTGGGGGCACAAGTCTACAGAGGAGTGTGTGTGTGTGTGTTTCTGTGTCTGTGTGCCTGCGTGCGCATGCTCGTATGTGTGTGTCGGCATCTTTGTGTGTGTGTCTGTGTCTTTGTATGTGTGTTTGAATGTGTGTGTGTAATCTTTTATCTCAACCCGCAAGGCCCCTATATGGCTCAGATTAGTTTTTTTGAGATCCTATACAGCCCTCATGGTGAAAAAAATACACAATGCCACTCATTGTGCCCGGTGGAGGGTTAGAGTTGAGTGAGCGCTTGATGTAACACTAAGAGTAAATCCTACTGGGCCTGGGTAGGGAGTGGCGCCAGACAGGAGCCCATACCCAGGTATGAATGATCACATAGTCTAATGCAGATTTGTATTTACAAACAGTGAATCAGAGATTATGCGCAGGGGTTACTGGGAAGTCAGTACATTATGAGGGAAGAGATTTCCGCACATTCAAATGTGCAGGACGAGGACAAAGATTTGAATGGAAAAACATTTACCAACCAAATGTAAGCAAATTTTGCACTTCTGCTCAAGGTTTGTTCACTGTGCTATACAGTGGCAGGGGAAAGTCTGTGTACATAGCGTACTGTCAATATACAAGGGAAACGGTCCTCAGCTTCAATGGTAAAAGGCATCATCAGATTTGTTCTTATCGTAAAATATAAAGGATCCACCCATAGGGGGCTGAGGTAAAGGATCCGCCCATAGAGGGCTGAGGTAAAGGATCCACCCATAGGGGGCTGAGGTAAAGGGTCCACCCATAGGAGGCTGAGGTAAAGGATACACCCATAGGAGGCTGAGGTAAAGGATCCACCCATAGGGGACTGAGGTAAAGCATCCGCCCATAGGGGGCTGAGGTAAAGGATCCACCCATAGGGGACTGAGGTAAAGCATCCACCCATAGGAGGCTGAGGTAAAGGATCCACCCATAGGAGGCTGAGGTAAAGCATCCGCCCATAGGGGGCTGAGGTAAAGGATCCACCCATAGGGGACTGAGGTAAAGCATCCACCCATAGGAGGCTGAGGTAAAGGATCCGCCCATAGAGGGCTGAGGTAAAGGATCCGCCCATAGGGGGCTGAGGTAAAGGATCCACCCATAGGAGGCTGAGGTAAAGGATCCACCCATAGGGGGCTGAGGTAAAGGATCCACCCATAGGAGGCTGAGGTAAAGGATCCGCCCATAGGGGGCTGAGGTAAAGGATCCACCCATAGGAGGCTGAGGTAAAGGATCCACCCATAGGAGGCTGAGGTAAAGGATCCGCCCATAGGGGGCTGAGGTAAAGGATCCGCCCATAGGGGGCTGAGGTAAAGGATCCACCCATAGGAGGCTGAGGTAAAGGATCCACCCATAGGAGGCTGAGGTAAAGGATCCACCCATAGGGGACTGAGGTAAAGCATCCGCCCATAGGGGGCTGAGGTAAAGGATCCACCCATAGGAGGCTGAGGTAAAGGATCCACCCATAGGGGGCTGAGGTAAAGGATCCACCCATAGGAGGCTGAGGTAAAGGATCCACCCATAGGAGGCTGAGGTAAAGGATCCACCCATAGGAGGCTGAGGTAAAGGATCCACCCATAGGGGGCTGAGGTAAAGGATCCACCCATAGGGGGCTGAGGTAAAGCATCCGCCCATAGGGGGCTGAGGTAAAGGATCCGCCCATAGGGGGCTGAGGTAAAGGATCCGCCCATAGGGGGCTGAGGTAAAGGATCCACCCATAGGGGGCTGAGGTAAAGGATCCACCCATAGGGAGCTGAGGTAAAGACTCAGAGACAGGACTACAGTGTTGTGGTCTATATACTCAGAGACAGGACTACAGTGCTGTGGTCTATAGACTTAGAGACAGGACTGCAATGCTGTGGTCTATAGACTCAGAGACGGGACTACAGTGCTGTGGTCTATAGACTTAGAGACAGGACTGCAGTGCTGTGGTCTATAGACTCAGAGACAGGACTACAGTGCTGTGGTCTATAGACTCAGAGACAGGACTACAGTGCTGTGGTCTATAGACTCAGAGACAGGACTACAGTGCTGTGGTCTATAGACTCAGAGACGGGACTACAGTGTTGTGGTCTATAGACTTAGAGACAGGACTGCAGTGCTACAGCATAAAGACTCAGGGACAGGACTACTGAATGGTCGCCTCCGACACAGTTAAAAGGGACAGATGCTATGGCTGCATCTCAATGGAGAATGACTGTTCTGAAAGGAACTTGACAGTACAAAAGGTACCCAAAACAGTCCTAGGTCTATTGGTGGGTTTGCTCCTTGCAGTCCTTTCAGATGATGCAAGGAAAGATAGTCACTAAGAGACTTGAGATGTGACATGTATCGTCAGTCTCCCTCTGTAATGCCAAAAAATGACAGTCAACCTGGGGTTTATTCATTATGTCTTGCAATGGAAACGGTTTACCATTTAAGAACCAAATGGAACAAAACAGGGCGGGAGCCAATAGAAACTCTCGTTTTCGTTGCTAAACTTTTCCCGTTCGCAGTAAACGGTTTCTGTGGCAAAACGTTTTTCAACAGAATCGGCGTCATCTATACACCCCTGCTCTTAGTCTCAGATGGTTCTGTTGACATACTGTACGCTCCTAACAATGTCTTTACTCATTCATCTGTAGCATATGCTCCTTTACCATATCTGTGTGATTTGAATGTTGCTTTGTCCGTTTTTCTCTCTCCAGACGTTTTCTGTGCTAAAAGTAAGGAATGTAAATATTTACTTCATACCCTTGTGGTCCTGACTGGAACATCCTTTGTGTGTCCTTCTGAACCCGTTTCATACAAATATTCCTCTGTGAACAATAGTGTGTACTGTACGTCAAGCCTGACCTGTAGCTTTGGTTGGGCCCCTGTTTTGCCATCTCATCTTTCCATTCGATTGAATTCAAAGCCATCAATGCCATTCAATAAAAGGTATTAAACACATCCAAATAGATTGACTGTATTATGAGCCTGTCAGTGTGGATAAAACTCATTTCAACAGCCATGCTGAACAACAGATGTCATCCTGCCACCAGAAAACCAGGGTGGCATTTGTGTACGTGCTCCAGCTGCCCCAGCAGCTGTACAAACTCCCAACTGTGAGAAACTACCCAGAGAACAAGGTGAAAATCCTCTCTCAAGTCATGTGTTGACTCTATGTACATAGTGTGGTTAATTCTGGCTTCATTTAATGTATGGACTGTGTACAATGGACTGTAGAACCTGCATAGCTGAGGCTGGTCTTTCTATGGGCAAGCCATTGCAAAACACCACTGAATGGCACATCATGCACCTAAATATTTTGACGGGAAACTTAGGGGGGGACAACTTTTATCTGATAAATTAATGAAATTGCTCACTTAAGTTTGAGTGGGCATTGACAATAGAACAGCCTCGGTTGTATGGTGTTAGTATCGTAAGAAGGTGGTATAAAATTGAATGTTTTCTTAACCCTGAAATTATACAAATTAAATTCTATTTACTTGTTATTTTCAACTACATACGTGGATTTATTTGTTGTTTTGTTTTTAAAGCATTAAAAATTTCACTCTACTTGGATACAAGTGAACGTTGGAGGATATCTTTGTTGTCTTACACTGCCACTATGTGGAACCAAATAGAACTACAGCTTTGTTGCGAAATTAAGTGATCATGAACACAATGTGACATCACACAATAAGGTGTTTTGAACCCATAAAAATGATCACCAACCATCTCTCCATAACTCCCTAAACCATATCTGCCGTTATGATATATTTAGCATACAAATAAGATGAATATAAAATATAAATATTTATGCCCCAGTATGAAGGGAAGCATAATTTGTATTATGTATTATGCGACTTTGTTGTTTGCATTAATAAGCATATTGTGGCATGACGTATCGTCGGCTATGCAGATTGTTCTCAACAGATGTGAAAAATGCCTCCGTGGCCCTCCTCTAAGTCAAGCAGAATGATATTCTCTTTTGTCTTGTGATGAATAACAACCTATTGTGCGGCCATCAATAAAGTATTTGAAACCAGCAGTGAATATTTCTATGTTTTTTTTTAAATATATGTAAGATTTAACAATATTTTACACCACTTCTCTAACCTGACTTGAAAACATTTGGCCCAGAAAATAAATGCTTTAAAGTTCATTCAAGTTTGCCTCTTATTTTACAGTGAATAACAACATTAAAGGCCCAGTGAAGTCAGAAACGCGATTTCCTGTGTTTTATATATTTCCACACTATGAGGTTGGAATAATACTGTGAAATTGTAAAAAAAATATATATAATAATGCCCTTTCAGTGTAAGAGATGCTGAAAAGACCAGTTGAAATTTCAGCCTGTTTTGGTGAGATGGAGTTTCCGCCTGCCTGGTGACATTATCAGATGGTAAATTTGTTAATAGACAAGAGAGTTCCAAACCTCTGCCAATAACAGCTAGTTATCAGTTTTCCCCTCCCCACTCAGACCACTCCCATATGAGTCCAAGCAAAATTCTTTCTTGAGAAATTGCTCTTTGCTAAGAAGCAATTTTTGTTTCTTTTTGACCATTTCAATTGAAAACAATAAGAGTAAAGTACTTCATTGTTACCCAGAAATGATTTGATATTGAGATAAAAATGGCTGCATTGGACCTTTAAGAGCAGAATATAAGTATGGTAAAGGGGTACTTCACTACTTAAAAAACAAGCATTATTATTCTCTTCAGCACCATACCAAAATCCCCATATATGAAAACAGCATTGTTCTACTTTCTCCAGTCAAAAGGATAAGATGAAAAGGTTATAAGAAAATGACCCCCTATGATGTCACCGAGGGTAGCGATAAAGTGTGGAAAATAGTAAATGAACACACTAATAATCATTTTGTGACAAATCAATAATACAATTCAGTTAGGATCATACAAAACTGTGCAACCTATAGTCCTACCAACTCCCAAAATGCATTTTGCACACATTCAATTTGGTAAACACAATAATAAAGTGGTTGTTTTCAGTATCAAATTGAAGGTTAAACAAAATATGTTGTTATTTCCCTATGATTTATGCTTGTCAAAGTACGTCATTTTTGCTAGAAATTCCAGATTGGACTGGATGAGTAATTTCCCAGCCAGTGTCTCTCATTACTGATTGATTCATCTTTCCATGTGACTAGCTAGGGAGCAGTATGGATGAGATAACTGCTCCGGAATTGATTGCATGAAATATAAGGAGAAGTTAGTACTGCGCCTAACGAGCAGCAAGATTGGCCTTTTGTGATAGTCTGGATGGGATAGTATGTGCCTTTTGCAGGTTTGAATGCTGAAACATTAATTAACATTTAAATAATTCACTGTTACAGACTATTTTATTAAGCCCCACGAATATTCAACTTTAATTCATTACAGATGGAATTTATTCTGATTAGGCTGTGATGTAGAAAGTCGCTCAGGAAGCCGTTGCCAAACGTGCTTTCCAATTAAGCCGCAAATATATCATGTATATAGATAGATATAGATTGATTCTGAATTAGGACGTTTAATTGTAACATTCAATCACAGTCGCCAATGGAGATTTGTGCCGATGAACATTCTCACAAATTAGCAAGGGAGGCACATTTGTATTTGGCCAAACTTAACTTGTTATATTTTGACAGGCCCTATAAAATATTCAACGGCCAGAGAACTCATTTACCTAATATAAATATCTGAATAATTTAGCTGCTAATTAACTAGTATCTCCATAATAAATTATGTAAAAATGTCTGAGTTTGATGTCTTGACATATTCAGGTACAGAGGCGCTGACTTCTAGAAAATAATTACCTTTTCTATTTACTGATTGCCCTCATATGCATATTCCCGG
This sequence comes from Oncorhynchus masou masou, assembly GCF_036934945.1. Taxonomy (NCBI): domain Eukaryota; kingdom Metazoa; phylum Chordata; class Actinopteri; order Salmoniformes; family Salmonidae; genus Oncorhynchus; species Oncorhynchus masou. Next base: position 49,166,814 of record NC_088238.1, read on the forward strand.
GAGAAATGGTGTAATGAAATAGTTTCTTTAATGTCAAGATAAAGAGATGTACCCCTTGTGTACTGAACTGATAGCGTCCATGTATCTCCCCATTTCTTCCTCTCTCACATCCCTGGTCTTCTTATCTCAGTCTCTCTCTCAGCCAATCAGAAAGTGACAGAGGAGAAGTTTCTCTTTCACCCTCTCTCCCTCTCTCTCATATGTATATGTATGCCTCTGTCTATCTTCCCTGTCTCGCTTTCTCTTTCACCCTCTCTCTCCCCCCTCTCGACAGAGCTCATCTCTTTCCCTCATTCTAATCGTATCGCTCAGTCTCCGTTGACAAGAGAGGAGAAGAAAGAAACAGCCCAAACTTTATAAATCCCATTGACCTATTTCACCAGACTTTTAGCTGGGAATGTATAATCATGCCAAACACTGAAGAAGAAATTTAGAAGTAATGTGTTATTTTTCCCCACTTCTCCTCATCACAACCTCAATATCCCCCTCTTCTTTGAGCTGGAAGCCATTTCTGTGGCGGGGGGGTATAAATGCTTTTAGGTGGCGTTACTCGCTCTTTCAAAGCTCCGCAGCTACTTTTGTCCACGTCGTAAGAAGCGTGACATCGGAGTTAAAAAGTGCTTTGGATAGCCTCGACATTGAATCTTGAATTTGGGGATGAGACAAGATTGGGGGACGAATGCTTCTGCCTCGAAGACAGGAACCGGAATTAGTGCTAGCCATGCAGAGAACTAAATTACACAGAAATTACAGATGATCTCAACCGCATACAAGCAATTTTGGGATCTGTGTTGAAACATATCTATAGCAGAACAGCAAAAATGCTCATATACATTTATAGAGCTTCTGATCATTTTCTTGCCTTAGTACCTGACTTGCATATCTTAGACCAGGGTTTCCCAAACTCGGTCCTGGGGCCCACCCTGGGTGCACATTTTGGTTTTTACCCTAGCACTACACAGCTGATTCAAATAACCAACTCATGATCAAGCTTTGATTATTTGAATCAGCTGTGTAGTGCAAGGGCAAAAACCAACACGTGCACCCAGGGGCGGCCCCAGGACCGAGTTTGGGAAACCTTGTCTCAGACCGCCCTTCGCAAAATATTAAATACAAACATAATCTGTGAATACAAAATTCACTGCTAAGTGTTTTGTCCACATAACACTAACATGTTGTTTTCAACAGTAGAGAAACGTGTGAAATTGTGTTCACTGTTTCCGGAAATCAGTTAATCCTCCTACACAACATTCTAAATCATCCCATCAGTGTCATACCATGGTCACAACATTCTAAATCATCCCATCAGTGTCATACCATGGTCACAACATTCTAAATCATCCCATCAGTGTCATACCATGGTCACAACATTCTAAATCATCCCATCAGTGTCATACCATGGTCACAACATTCTAAACAACATTCTAAATCATCCCATCAGTGTCATACCATGGTCACAACATTCTAAATCATCCCATCAGTGTCATACCATGGTCACAACATTCTAAATCATCCCATCAGTGTCATACCATGGTCTAAATCATCCCATCAGTGTCATACCATGGTCACAACATTCTAAATCATCCCATCAGTGTCATCAGTGTCTAAATCACCATGGTCACAACATTCTAAATCATCCCATCAGTGTCATACCATGGTCACAACATTCTAAATCATCCCATCAGTGTCATACCATGGTCACAACATTCTAAATCATCCCATCAGTGTCATACCATGGTCACAACATTCTAAATCATCCCATCAGTGTCATACCATGGTCACAACATTCTAAATCATCCCATCAGTGTCATACCATGGTCACAACATTCTAAATCATCCCATCAGTGTCATACCATGGTCACAACATTCTAAATCATCCCATCAGTGTCATACCATGGTCACAACATTCTAAATCATCCCATCAGTGTCATACCATGGTCACAACATTCTAAATCATCCCATCAGTGTCATACCATGGTCACAACATTCTAAATCATCCCATCAGTGTCATACCATGGTCACAACATTCTAAATCATCCCATCAGTGTCATACCATGGTCACAACATTCTAAATCATCCCATCAGTCATACCATGGTCACAACATATTGCAAGATCTAGGCAATGGGGGCTGTCTAATTGTTATGCTTTTTTACAATATTGCGGACATGCAGAGGTGCTGAGAATTAAGTTGTGTTACTTCTACATGACATAACATACACAACATACATAAGGCCTATACATTCATATCAGTTGTGTTCCTCCATTTTATTATTCACCTTTCCTTATTTCTATTGTGGATTGTGTTGATATGTGCCAATGGAAAGTCTACAAAACTATGAGCAAACCAACCTTTGTTTTGAATACGTGATGATACCGATTAATTAATGCCATTATTTTGTCAGGGATAATATTTGATTTGATGTATATGAAATTGTTTGGTAAAATATGCATTGCCCATAATTCTGCACCTTTGGATAGTTGAACTTATTTGTGTTTTGAGAAGGCAACTATATTTTGACAAATGCATTTAATGTTTTGCAAGAAAGCCACAGAGTTTTGAAAATCGACAACATTGTTTAAAAAAAAAGGATAGTATGCATGTGAGAAAAATGTCAAAAATGCAATGATAACAAACTATTCATAGTTTTCTTTGTTGTCCACCCTGAGAAACAGGAAATGACGTCGCCAAACGACTGTTCAAGCCCAACTTTTCCCCGTGTATGACGGCTTTTTGTGATAGAGGTTCTCAGACCCCTTGGAAAATGTCAAGCTAGTAGTATATTCAGCCGCTCCTGAGAGCACAGCGGAGTGTAAGGAGATTGGTATTCAGGGCGTGTGGGTGCTGTAGGTAGACCTAGCAGGGCGAGAGAGAAGCCGCCTGTATGTGTCAGCCAGGTTGTTCAATTTGATGTCGAAATTGGACGTCTATCCATGTCTGAGGACGGCGATGGTAGATCGGTGTAATCCCACGACTCCGGATCAGAAGGTGGTGTGATCTTTTTCGTCGTTGATTTGAACCCTATCGTAAACCTGAACCCTTACCTTAACCATTCCCAAATGAGTGCCTAAACTTAACCCTCAACTTCGAAATGTGACGTTTGTAGAAATGGAACGATACCGAGCAGCAGGAGCAACAAAAAACATGTAGAAATTCGACGTTTGGAGAAACTTCGAAGTTTCACGTTTGGAGAACATGGGTGAACGTCTAACTCTGTAGTGAGGCTGTGAGAGCTTGTTGGTATGTGTTGAGGTGGCCAATGAACCACCTCAATCATGGCAGAAACCACAGGGGAGAGAGAGAGAGCGAGTGAGTGTGTGTCTGAGTGTGTTTGTGTCTGAGTGTGTGTGTGGGACAACTGTAACCAATTGAAATAAGAAGTGACTATATTCTGATGTGATGATACCAGGAGTAGCAAAGAGAGAAATATACACTATTGTTCCCTTTGAAAATGTCAACAAAGACAGAGACAAAATCTGAAACACCCTTGTCATTGACACTCACCAAAACCACACCACCCCAAAACATTATCTAACCATTTCCACAAAAACATAAATTATCCCTACCGAAATGGTCAATAAAACTTTCCAAGCCCCATAATCATCCTAAAATCACCCTAAAACATACAGTTTCAGTAATCCCCGTCGAATGCTGCCTCCTTAGCCTCACGCCAAAAGGTATCAGTTCTAAGTAAACGGAGATGCCTCCGTCCACCATCCTCTCGCTAGTGAGAGAGCAGGGAGGTGAGGTGGTGGTGGGGAGCAACAATGTGCCACTGTCTCGCTAACACTAATTAGCTCTAAGTGTTGTACGACATGCTCCCTCTCATCCGCGTTGTCAGTCAGGGTTGGAATGTGGCTAATGAGAGAGTTATCTAGGCCCTTGTAATAACACATTCAAATGAACACCGCTGACCTGACCTATGGGATGGCTTTTTAATCTCACCACTTAATACCGATCAGACTGTTCGCTCAAAGCTCGTTAGCTCAACTTTCATTTGATCAAACAGGTGTTAATTATGTTTAATTGCTCTGTGACTTTGCACACGGATCTTCAGGTGTTTTGGGTGATGGGGAGGGGGAGGGGGAGGGGGGTGGTGCCCTGAGGAAAAGGGACATGGGAGTGTGTGTTAGGGTGTGTAAGCCCCTTATTGTGGGTATACAGTCAAGGATTAGGGAGGTTAGTAAGGTCACGGGTTTACAGCGGATTTCCGCCACATGTAAAACAGCATTCATTTTGTTTGGATTAGCAGAATCATTATCCGTTGGCGCCAAAACGCAACGCTGGACTGTTGTGCAAACATTGCTTTCTGACGCAATGCAAAACTTCCGAGGGGGGTCGGAGAATTGTAACAATATTTACCTGGGTGATATTAGTAATTTAACCATTCACACTTCAGCAAATAAGCTTGCAGTTCTTTAATTGGATAAAGGTATTGTTGTTGTGAGCGGCGAAATGTGTGTCTGGTCAGTTTCTGCCTCTCAGCTAGACGGCATTGAACCCCACTAACATGAGGAATAACCCCCTTCAGGTGTTTGGCTGTTGGTGTTTTTGTTTTTCCAAGTTATAGCGGTAATAAATAGCAGATCAGGTGGAGTTCAAGGCTACAAACAAATGGGCTTATGTACTGGCTGGCTTTTTGGGGGCTTGTGTTGTTAAACATCTCTTGGGTGTGTGTGTGTGTGTGTGTGTGTGTGTGTGTGTGTGTGTGTGTGTGTGTGTGTGTGTGTGTGTGTGTGTGTGTGTGTGTGTGTGTGTGTGTGTGTGTGTGTGTGTGTGTGTGTGTGTGTGTGTTGGGGGGGAGGCATTAGCATTGTAGAACAGGTCTATGAAGGTAAATCAAACTCCCTTGGCCCTCTGACATCACAGGGAGGAGACAGAGCCATAACCAGAGTTTGAGTTTTAGTGAGGTCTGGAGGAGGGGAGGGGAGGTTGGGGGGCATTATCATCACCTTGGCTGCTGTAGGTTCATTCAAGCACATAGCCTATCAGCATCATGACTGCTCAATCAGTTGTAATGACGTATTGTATAAAACCATGAATACAGATATCTATTTTCTCGAATTGCATAGCGTTCATGTTCGTATGCCTAGGCATTACTAATTAAGCTCCGCACAAATGGACACAGATGATCGCATTATCACATTCACATGAATTATTTGAATATTACATACGATTCTGTATTAATATCAGTAATGTATTGGTAAAAAAAAGGTGTGTAATGAATAAGACAAAAAACCACCCATACAAACAAAAGGTATGACATTTTTACAACTATATTGTTGTCACGCCCTGACCTTAGTTATCTTTGTTTTCTTTATTATTTTGGTTAGGTCAGGGTGTGACGAGGGTGGTTTGTTTAGTTTTTGTATTGTCTAGGGGTTTTTGTATTGTCTAGGGGTTTTTGTATGTCTAGGTTTTATTTGTAAGTCTAGGTGTTTATATGTCTATGGTTGCCTAGATTGGTCTTCAATCAGAGGCAGCTGTTTATCGTTGTCTCTGATTGGGGACCGTATTTAGGTAGCCATATTCCTTGGGTAGTTTGTGGGTTCTTATTCTATGTTAAGTTGCCTGTCTGCACTAGCCATATTAGCGTCACGGTTGTTTTGTATAGTTTGTTCAGTGTTAGTGCTTTCATTAAAGAAGTATGTCGCTTACCACGCTGCGCCTTTGTCTCCTCCATATGACGACTGTGACAATTGTCTGCATTTTAATGCGGGACTAGGCCCTTAGGGAAGATATGCCAATCTCCAGATGTTCATACTGAAAAAGAATTCAGTTCCTTGGTAAAATTAGTACAGATTTTCTCAAGTTTGGGAACCACCGTCCTAACCTCTCTCTCTGCTCGCTAGCTCCTTCTTTCTCCTCTGCTTCCTCCCGCAAGCATTGCAGCCTGCATCAACCTCACTACTAAGTGCCACATCACCATCTGTCTCAGTAACCTACTCTCTGTAAAGCAAAGTTATGAGAATTTAGGAGCTGATTTTTTTTGCTGCTGCTGAGGAAGGCTCTGTTTAACGTTAGCTTCTTACTTCATCCTTCTAGCTGGCTGAGTAATACTAGCCAGAGCCCTTCAACGTTTCTGCAATAGTCTCTGCACGAAGCTATTCACCTGACTGACATACAGCATATGCATAATACTTTTTTTACTACAAGAAATGACCTGGACCTTGGTTTCCTCATATGTAGTTATGGCCAACGGGAGGAGAGAAAGGTAAAAGGCACACACACATGTGACTTACCCAGAAGGCCCACCACTCCCCAAACTCATGACATCCCCCTTTACTTTATGTTGTGTACAAACAATTTGAAGTGAACTGAATGGGGCGCAATAAAAAGGGATTTTACTGGATTTGCTAAGAGCGTCACTTCGAGGAGACCAAGGCCAATACATTGGGTAGCCAATTCATCTTAGAATGTATGTTTCCATTTCAATTTAGAAACGCAACAATGGCCACTTGAAGTGTTGCTCGAAGACAACTGTCATCACACGGTAGTCGCTGAAAGACGCCACCCACGGAAACTCAATAACAACGGGATTAGATTCATGGCAATTGTTATTCCAGCAGCCCCTTTTGTTTAGACAACAGCTTTTTGTTACTGCATCGCTCGGAAACAACCTTCCGCTCCCCTGTGCCGCTCCAATGAACGCAAAAACTCCACCAGTCTGTTGTGTACTGTGCACTGACTTGAAACATGTTGGATACTGTGTGATCATTCTGATATGAATATAACTCTTCTGGAATATACTTTTCAAGGGAGACTTGACCCAAGACTTGACCATACAGTACATGTTTATTGCATAGATGTGAGGACAATGTACACCAGTGGTTCCCAAACTGTGGGGCGCACCACTTAGGGTAACTCAGTCCGGCTTTCAACTTACTTTTGACAGTTGTAATGGTAGAATTCACAAGGTGCAATTTCTGAGGTAGTGCATCTATCAGTTTTCCTCTTGTCATGTCAGTCATTGCATACCTGAGAGAGCTATTTATAACTTGTCCGGGCGTGGGATGTTCCCCAATGCTGGAAGGGGGACCTTAGTGAAAAGGTGGACCGTTCTTGATACACACGGGAAACTGTTGAGGGTGAAAAAGCCAGCAGCGTTGCAGTTCTTGACACACTCAAACTGGTGCGCCTTGCACCTACTGACAGACCCCGTTCAAAGGCCCTTCAACCTTTTGTCTTGTCCATTCACCCTCTGAATGGCACACATACACAATCCATGTCTCAATTCACACCACTGGACCTTTTCCACATTTTGTTGTGTTACAAAGTGGTATAAAAATGTATTTAGGTCAACAATCTACACAAAATACTATGTTATGTCAAAGTGAAAGAAGAATTCTAACATTTAGTAATGGAAAAGTAATGGAAAATAAAACACTAAAATATATTTATTCAATAAGTGTTCACCCCCTGAGTCAATACAGGGTAGAATCAGCTGTGAGTATTTCTGGGTAAGTATCTAAGAGCTTTGCACATCTGGATTGGACAATATTTGCCCATTATTCTTAAAACAAATATTCAAACACTGTCAAGTTGGCTGCTGATCATTGCTAGACAACCATGTTCTAGTCTTGCCATAGATTGTCAAGCTAATTTAAGTCAAAATCACAGCCAGGTCACTCAGGAACATTCAATGTAATCGTGGTAAGCAATTCCAGTGTATATGTGGCCTTGTGTTTTAGGTTATTGTCCTGCTGAAAGGTTAATTCATCTCCCAGTGTCTGTTGGTAAACAGACCAAACCAGGTTGAGATTTTTCCTATGCTTAGCACTTTTTATCATAATTAACTCCCTAGTACTTGCCAATGACAAGCATACCCATAACATGATACAGCCACCCCCATGCTTGAAAATATGAAGAGTAGTATTCAGTGATGTGTTGTGTTGGATTTGCCCCAAACGTAACGCTTTGTATTCAGGGAAAAAGTTAATGAATTTTCCACATTCTTAGCAGTTTTATTTTAGTGCCTTATTACAAACAGGATGGATGTTTTGGAATATTTTTTATTCTGTTGAGACTTCCTTCTTTTCACTCTGTCATTTCGGTTAGTATTGTGGAGTAACTCCACTGTTGTTAATCCATCCACAGTTATCTCCTATCACAGCCATTCAACTCTGTAACTGTTTTAAAATCACCACTGGCCTCATGGTGAAATATCTGAGCGGTTTCCTTTCTCTCCGGCAACTTAGTTAGGAAGGTTGCCTGTATTTCTGTAGTGACTGGGTGTATTGATACACCATCCAAAGTGTAATTGATAAATGCACCATGCTCATAAGAATATTCAATGTCCGTTTTCTTTTACCATCTACCAACAAGGGCCCTTCTTTGCAAACCACTGGTCTTTGTGGTTGAATCTGTGCTTGAAATTCACTGTTTGACAGAGGGACCTTACAGATAATTGTATGTGTGGGGGTATAGAGATGGGGTAGTCATTTAAAAAAAATGTCCATGCAACTTATTTTGTGACTTGTTAATCAAATTGTTTATCTTGAACTTATTTAGGCTTCCATTACAAAAAGGTGGAATACTTATTGAGTCAAGACATTTCAGCTCTTCATTTTTGACATTATGGAGTATTGTGTGTAGATCAGTGACACAACATCTCAATTTCATCTATTTGATATTCAGGCTGTAACACAACATAATGTGGAACAAGTGAAGGGACGTAAATACTTTCTGAAGGCACAAGGTTTAGTAAACAAGCCTGTCATTGGTTAAAAGGGCATTGTACACTAGCCTCTGCTTGAGAATGTTCTATATAGGCTGTGGGAGGCAGGTTCGGCTCTCTATCTATCGTGGTGAGGCCCATTGTCATGCAGTGCCTCAGGTAAAGAGCCCAGTCGTCACTCATTCCTGTGACGGCCAGCGCTATCTACCCTGACGGTGACTGATACTGATGAAAGGAGTGTGTGTGTGTGTGTGTGTGTGTGTGTGTGTGTGTGTGTGTGTGTGTGTGTGTGTGTGTGTGTGTGTGTGTGTGTGTGTGTGTGTGTGTGTGTGTGTGTGTGTGTGCGTGTGTGTGTAATTTCCGAGTTGGGTCTGGTGAATGGAGGCTGTGTGTGGGAGAGATGAATGCCACCATGGCTGGAGGTTCTGTTGGAGGCCGGTGGGCAGTACCCTGCCAGGCAGCCTTGCCTGTGAGGGGGATGGACGGACGACCAAGGATGACCACTGTTGCCATGATGGATCAGTTGTCACATGGTTGTGGAAGGGCACGGTAGCAAAACAGCAGAGTATGTCCATTGGTGTTTCTGCTGTGTGGCTCAGTTAGTAGAGTAGGGGCTTGCAACGCCAGGGTTGTGGGTTCAATTCCCATAGGGGACTGGTATGAAAAAACATATATGTATGCGCTCATTACTGTAAGCTGCTCTGGACAAGAGTGTCTGCTAAATTATTAAAATGTACTGTCCACTTCAGTGGTTGGTGGTACTGTGTTTCAGAGGGTGCACATTTTAGTTCAGTCCCAGCACTGACATCTAATCCAACCAATCAAAGACTTAGTCATTAATTGATTAGTTGAATCAGGTGTGTCAGTGCTGGAATAGAACAAAACAGTGCAGGCCCTTTTGAGAAAGACCCAGTGGCCAGTATGATCAATCACCAGCCAAGCCGAAGTGCCTGAGGCCCCCTGGTGGACGCAAGGGTGTGTCCCTCAATGTGACCACGTGTCATTCCTGGACCAATAACAGGGACTTTTCTTTGAGGTGCTGAGGTGTGAGGTGTTCAAATCACCGCAACGTGCTCTGGGAGCTGAGTGTGGATGTGTGTGTGTGTGTGTGTGTGCATGCGTGTGTGTGTGTGGACGGAGGCTGAAGGTGGTGTGTTTGTCCATGAGTGTATGTGTCTGCGTGCGCTGAAGGTGGTGTTCTTTGGATTCATTGCTTTTGCGTGCATGTGTCTGCATACATGTGTGTTCTCACGCAGCCTTCCCCCAGGAGATCGATGTGTCTCCATGGAACATTGTCCTGACTCCCGGCAAGTGGAGTGAGTAGAGACTAAGGGATTGTTGGAGAGGAGGGGGAGAAAGAACAGCACAGTAAATGTGTGCTATGCAAATAGCCCCAGAGGACATTGCAATCAATTTATCTTATTGAAACAAATGGGGAGAGCAGCTCGGCCGGGGTGATATTTTGTTGTTGTTGTTGGCCGCCCCCATTGTTATTGTAATTAACCCTCCCAACCCAAATCCCTTACACCTCCCTCTTCACTCACCCCCTGCACCCCAATCCTGGCGACCCCATTGCCGGGCCCTGCCTCAGATCCCTTCGCAGGTAACATGTAAATGCAGTAATCATGATTTATAGTCCCAGGTGACATGCTAAAAGCCATATGAGATCCGCAGAGGAAGGCATATCGGGGAGGGTATTCCATGTAGAGTGTGGACCACCTCCTTCTCAGAAACCCTCCAAGATGGCTTACGGTCATTCCCGGAACACTCTCATGTTGATAATCTCAGCAACATTAATGGAATCCCAATATACAAAATGGACCCGCTTCAAGATGACCTCGGCAGACACTAAAGTCGGCCCCTCCAGCACAATGACTATTTCATATACATAGCCATCCTATTGAGGATTTGCCCTTCTTGTTATTTTTCTTCGGGTGGCTGTATTGATGCCTGTAGTTCCCAGCGGCTATTCCTGAGTGTGGCGTGGGCATTGTGTGTGTTTATGTGGCCCTATGGAGACAGATCAATAGCTAAAGGAGAGAGCTGGGGTCACAGTAGCGATCAATACATCCGTACAAACGACCTCGAGCCGCCGCATGATCGGCCGCTTGACACCTGAGACGATCTTTACACCAAATGTCCTTCAGACAGACATTCCACGACAGCGGGGCTAGGGGTGCCACAAACCGCTTCTTGCTCCTCACTTCAGCTCCAAAAACAGCAAGAGGCTGTATTTAAACTAGCGCCCGGCAAACTTCCGCTGGTGTATAGCCCATGGTTTACCCAGCATCACCTAAGCAGAAACGCATGCAGCTGAGAATGCCAATTACCCCGTGCGCGGTGCATGCACCCACCTCTCGCGGCTCAAGCTTAACAGGCAAATTGGGATTCATTCGGGAAAGGTCCGGCGTGGAGGTGACACTGTGTCGTTCTGCCCCGAAGAAAGGGGGTCGTCCGCGGCGAATGTGGAGCGACGGGCGACACTGATTGTTCCCCCATTACCCGCGTGCCATTTTGCATAAGCGGCACATGGCTGTGATGCAAACGAGTGGCTGTTGGTTTCAGGTGCGAGGCAGACACCCTGGAAATGAGCTTTTTTTCTCTATTTTCTTCTCGCCCTTTTCTGCCGCTGTCGCCACCTGCGCATAATTCAGCGGACCCATCTTGTAGAAATGTCAGCGTGTGATGGGGTCGCAGAGCAGCCAGCGTGACAGAACGCGACGCTTCCCAGGCTGCCAGGCTCAAAGACGGGCTGAGCAGGCCGAACGGTGCAGCCCGTCTGACCTTGTGGCTGTTGATGTATGCAGCCGCATTTGCGTCAGAAAAACGGATGCTTCTCTTCTTCTTGGTGGGCTTTCGTCGCAGTGAGTGAGAGCACGACTTACCAGCCCCCCAGTTCATGGAGAGGTGGCGCATCTTTCAAAGAGAGGGTATTAGGTTTTTATTTTCCAGAGGAAATATAAATAGAATCGTTTTTTTTCTTCTCCTTTTTTGAAGAGGTCAATTCTCTTCTTCACATATCTTTATGTGCCCTCCAATTCTTCACCATAGCCTTCGGCACATCCGAAAACGTTCCCCTGTTCTATCACAACCAACCCCAACCCCTACTTCCTACCTTGAGAACAACACCAAAGGTACCATCTCCATTTCTTCCCCCCTTTCCCCTCTCCTTCAGAGACCTGATTACAAATGGTCAATTTGAAAATAGAGTCGAAAGTCCCCCAAGGCCGCTTGCTTGTCAAATTGAAAAGGCACAAGGACGAGTAAGTCGCCCCTGTCCTCGTCCTGATATTCCGAGGCGAGAGAGAGAGAACGAGAGAGAGGAAAGAGAGAGAGAGTGCAAGAGAGGAAAGAGAAAGACAGAGCGAGAAGTGGCGAGAGAAAAAAGGGAACATAACAAATTCCCCCCATTCGGCAGGCGAGGCAATGCTAGGCGATGGGGATGCGAGGTAGAAGCAGAGGCAGAGGCAGCGGGGGGAAGCGGGGATCTTGAACATCTAGCCCTCAGCATTTATATCAGAAGTCTCCACAAAGCGCCATGGATCACTCCAGTCAGCTGGTGTTAGTGGTATCAGGAAAAGCCATGGAGCTGTCACCAGAGTATGGGCCTTTCATAAGTTACCACAGACAGGCCCTACCCTTCTCTCCCTCAGCCTCAGTCAAATGCAGACACAAGCCTTTGAGGATAATATATTTTCAAATCTCTCCTCCTCATGCTGAGAAAAGGCAATTTTTATTTAATATATTTATTTAATTTCCTGACTCTCTCTCTCTTGCCCCCCCCCCCCCCCAAAAAAAAAAAAAAATCACCCTCAAAGCAGTCCGTAGAGTGGTCATGGCACGGCTTATTTTCCTGTCTGCACTAATCTACCAGGCCTTAGTTTTCCTTGCCATTGTCCACAATGATGCACTTCTCCACAGTGGAAGTGGTATTGTCTTGTCTTTTGAAGTTGCATATATAACACCAATTCCCACAGTCCACATTCTACTACATCCGCCGTGGTAATTTAACAGTAACTACAACGGGACGAAAAAATGAGGTAGCGAAGCCCCAAAAACATATAATCTGGAAAAAACCTGAGCAAGTGATGATTCGCAAAGGGAAACCATCTCGTTTGTCTGGAAATGAACTCTCCTAATAATATATCACCCATATTTCACCCAACCTGAAATGCTCCAAACAGACTGAGCAAATACTATCTGCTATGAGAGTTATCATCTAGGCATCTGCAGTGACGTTTTCACATTCACGATGGCCTGTTCTCTGGTTAATAATAACGCTGATGGAGAGTGCCCTTTGAAACACTCCAGACGTCGTTTACGCCGCTACTCGTCGGAGAGGGCTTGTAATCAGATGGGATACACCCCCCCTCGCCGTTCCCCCACTCTCCCCGAAATACATTATGGAGGAATATGAGCAACACATATTATTTGATACGGTGAGGTGAATTGAAGAGGTTGTGAACATTGTGTCGCACTAAAACAGCTGAATGGTAATAGACAGTAGAAGACGGAAGAAATAGAACTGGGAGGCCGTCACTCACCAGGAAGTGGCAGGCTGTGTAAGTACACTGCCCTCTTACAGATACAAGGGAATATTACCATATGTCACTCTACCGGGCCGTTGTCATGAGGGTGATTATCACTGACCCTTCACAAGTGGCAACATGACCCTAAATGTATGGATCATGTAAACTCTCCCCCACATTGCATGACATAAGCCATGTTTCACTATGAATGCTGAGCTTGCCTTTAATAGCAAATGGCCAACCCAAGGCTAGGAAGGCAGAGATAATGTGTAGCCATTAGGATTTAGACAAGAAACACACCTGGTTGAATACAGCGATATTCCCAATATAATATACACTGAGTGTACAAAACATAAATAACACCTTCTTAATATTGAGTTGCAACAAGGTGTCGAAAGCGTTCCACAGGGATGCTGGCCCATGTTGACTCTAATGCTTCCCACAGTTGTGTCAAGTTGGCTGGATGTCCTTTGGGTGGTGGACCATCCTTGATACAGATGGGAAACTGTGGGACAAACCCAGCAGCCTTGCAGTTCTTGGCACAAACTGGTGCGCCTGGCACCTACTATCATACCCCATTCAAAGGGACTTACATTTTTTGTTTTGCCCATTTACCCTCTGAATGGTACACATACACAATCGATGCCTCAATTATCTCAACGCTTAAAAATCCCCCTTTAACCCGTCTCCTCCCCTTCATCTACAATGATTGAATTGGATTTAACAAGTGGCATCAATAAGGGATCATAGCTTTCACCTGCATTCACTTGGTCAGTCTACATCACGTAAATAGCAGGTGTTCTGAATGTTTTGTACACTCAGTGTATTCCTTTTGTTTGGCCCTGATGAAGGCATTTGCCCAAAAGATGCTGGTTTTATCAATAAAACATAGATGACTTGTTCCTACAGACACCGACAGTATAGGCCACTAGACAAACAACACAAGGCTGCATGGAAATAATTGTTATTATTTCCCCTCTACTCCTCCCTGTCAGTTGGTTCTTACTCACAGAGACACATTTGAAGCTGCTCTATATTATTCTTTATGTAGTTCCCTCTAACCACAGTTAAAGAGAAAACGTTCCTGTCCTCCAGTTCTCGACTAAGCGGGGTCTCAGTGTGGCCCTCTGCTTACGAGGTTGGGGAGGGATGGGATGGGGGGTAAGACTGCTTGGGTAAGCAGAGTAAGGATTCCTTCTTTTCCAGGAAGCCCCCCCCCCCCCCTTTATCCTGAGACGCGTTCTATCCCCGACCTGTATTATTATGATTATCAGCAAACAAGTATTTTTTGGATGATGATCAGTAAAAGAGGCATACATGTGTCGGGGGCAATTCTCATAGGAATAGCAAAAGCACTGTGCTGAGTTTTCTTTTACGTTCACAGTAGCCAACGTTCAGGGTGAAAATGGTGTGTGTGAGGGTGCTTATGGTTTGTTGTATTTGCTATTCTCAATTGGGGGAGATGAGGGCAAATGGTTGAAAATAAGTACGCCTAATGGCATACACAGTACATTTATGTCATTTAGCAGGCACTCTTATCCAGAGTGACTTACAGAGCGACTTGAAGGTGATAGATCATTGAAAGCCACTCATTCCAAGAGAGAGCAATGTGGATAATACCCTATGAACAAAACGTCAAAGTGTACTAGAGAGGGGAAGCTGCAAGCAGAGACGTTTCCCTTCTAACAATTTGACTGTCCCTTCTAACAATTTGACCGTTTCAAAGAATTTGACTGGCATTCCAACATTTTGCCCGCCCCTTCTAACAATTTGACTGTCCCTTCTAAAAATGTGACTGTCCCTTCTAACAACTCGGCTGTCCCTTCTAACAACTCGGCTGTCCCTTCTAACAATTCGACTGTCCCATCTAACAATTCGACTGTCCCTTCTTCAACTGTCCCTTATAACAATTCAACTGTCCCTTATAACAATTCAACTGTCCCTTATAATAATTCGACTGTCCCTTCTCCGACTATCCCTTCTAACAACTTGACTGTCCCTTCTAACAATTCAACTGTCCCTTCTAACAACTCGACTGTCCCTTCTGACAATTCGACTGTCCCTTCTAACAATTTGACTGTCCCTTCTAACAATTTGACTGTCCCTTCTAACAATAAAACTATCCCTTCTAACATTTTTACTGTCCTTTCTAACAATTCAGCTGTCCCTTCTAACAATTTGACTGTCCCTTCTAACAATTCGACTGTCCCTTCTAACAATTTGACTGTCCCTTCTAACAATAAAACTATCCCTTCTAACATTTTTACTGTCCTTTCTAACAATTCAGCTGTCCCTTCTAACAATTTGACTGTCCCTTCTAACAATTTGACTGTCCCTTCTAACAATAAAACTATCCCTTCTAACATTTTTACTGTCCTTTCTAACAATTCAGCTGTCCCTTCTAACAATTTGACTGTCCCTTCTAACAATTTGACTGTCCCTTCTAACAATAAAAATATCCCTTCTAACATTTTTACTGTCCTTTCTAACAATTCAGCTGTCCCTTCTAACAATTTGACTGTCCCTTCTAACAATTTGACTGTCCCTTCTAACAATAAAACTATCCCTTCTAACATTTTTACTGTCCTTTCTAACAATTCAGCTGTCCCTTCTAACAATAAAACTATCCCTTCTAACATTTTTACTGTCCTTTCTAACAATTCAACTGTCCCTTCTAACAATAAAACTATCCCTTCTAACATTTTTACTGTCCTTTCTAACAATTCAGCTGTCCCTTCTAACAATAAAACTGTCCCTTCTAACATTTTTACTGTCCTTTCTAACAATTCAGCTGTCCCGTCTAACAATAAAACTGTCCCTTCTAACATTTTTACTGTCCTTTCTAACAATTCAGCTCTCTCTTCTAACATTTTTACTGTCCTTTCTAACAATTCAGCTGTCCGGTGCCTATTTGTCATCCACATATTCCTGGTTTGAGCAACAATGACGAGGTAGACATCAAAAATAGAGCGAGTCGGGTCTATTCCTCCTGACAGAGGCTTTGCATCTCGCCGATGAAGGGAGGATGATGAAAGAGAGGGGTGGACAGGAGGAAGATATCCGCTGAACAAGTGGACACAAATAAACAGCGTCTCAGGGCCCCTAATCCTAGAGACAGGCTCGGCAGTGGCCTGTCAAACCGCGCGTCGCCAATTTGAATGCACAGCAGGAACTCCCCAATCATCAATTTTGTGGGGATCTTGTTTATTTGCAACCCCTCTCTCTCCACACCACCAACAAAGTCTATTATTTGTTTTTGTGCAGAGTCTGTTTGATATTGAGACAGTGATGACGAGGAGGAGGAGGAAGAGGAAAGAGGAAAGAGGAAAGGAGGAATGGGAGGGAGAGGATGAGAAAGATGAAGGGTGGTGGAAGATGGGTAAAAAGAGGAGTAAGAGGAAATAGAGGATGAAGAAGAAAAGGCAGATTATAAAATGTAGTTACTAAGGAATAAGTCGACCTAGGACGAAGGATTTGGATATCTCGGTTGGCCTTGGGGACAGAACACTCAGTCGCTCGTTGGCTCGTCAGCTATGAAATCGCAGAGGCCTTCAACTCCCGTGCCAAGTATGCCACTCACTGGCTATGGAATTTGAAGCAGGTGTCCAGACCAATATATCAGCAGGGCTGTGGTTGCGCCAACGGAACGCCACTCTGGGAGGAGAGACTGAGGCTAGGTTGAAGAGGTTATGGGGAGAAAAAAGTTTAGAGAGAGTTGCCTTATACATTTTGTCTTCATAACCATGCTGTAGTACTGTAGTAAGTGTGGGGGCGTTCAATACGTATTTTGTCATGTATATTGCATAGAGAGTTGTCATGACATTGCCCTGTTGGTGAGGTTTATAACCCCCATAAATACCTTTCCCCCTTTTCTCTCTCTACTCTACAGAATTGACTCTTGGAAAGCCCTTTGTTAACATAGAGAGAGTATGGTACCATCGGGGCAGCGGCGTTGGACGAGTAACAGAAATGGTTGCAAGATCAAATCCCCGAGCTGACAAGGTAAAAATCTGCCGTTCTTCCACTGAACAAGGCAGTTAACCCACTGTTCCTAGGCCGTCATTGAAAATAAGTATTTGATCGACATGACAACAGCCAGTGAAAGTGCAGGGCGCCAAATTCAAAACAACAGAAATCTCATAATTAAAATTCCTCAAACATACAAGTATTTTACACCATTTTAAAGATAAACTCGTTGTTAATTCCACCACAGTGTCCGATTTCAAAAAGGCTTTACGACTAAAGCACACCAAACGATTATGTTAAGTCAGCACCTAGTCACAGAAAAACACAGCCATTTTTCCAGCCAAAGAGAGGAGTCACAAAAAGCACAAATAGAGATACAATTAATCACTAACCTTTGATGATCTTCATCAGATGACACTCATAGGACTTCATGTTACACAATATATGTATGTTTTGTTCGATAAAGTTCATATTTATATACAAAAATCTCAGTTTACATTGGCGCGTTACGCTCAGTAATGTTTTTCTTCCAAAACATACGGTGATTTTGCAGAGAGCCACATCAATTTACAGAAATACTTATAATAAACATTGATAAAAGATACAAGTGTTATGCATAGAACTTTAGATAAACTTCTCCTTAATGCAGCCACTGTCAGATTAAAAATAAATTTAAAAAACTTTACGGAAAAAGCACACCATGCAATAATCTGAGTACAGCGCTCAGACATGAAAACAAACTATACAGGTACCCGCCATGTTGTGGAGTCAACAGAAGTCAGAAATAGCATTATATATATTCACTTACCTTTGATGATCTTCATCAGAATGCACTCCCCGGAATCCCAGTTCCACAATAAATGTTTGTTTTGTTCGATAAAGTCCATCATTTATGTCCAAATACCTCCTTTATGTTCGCGCCTTTAGTTCACAAATCCAAATTCACGACGCGCATGCCAGACGAAAAGTCAAAAAATTCCTTTACAGTTCGCAGAAACATGTCAAACGATGTACAGAATCAATTTTTAGGATGATTTTTAACATAAATCTTGAATAATGTTTCAACCGTAGAATTCCTTTGTCTTTAGAAATGCAATAGAACGCAGCTACCTCTCACAGGAGCACGCCTGACTGAGCTCATGGCATTCTGCCAGACCTCTTACTCAATCAGCTCTCAGTCTCTCCTCCTTCACAGTAGAAGCCTCAAACAAGGTTCTAAAGACTTTTGACATCTAGTGGAAGCCTTAGGAAGTGCAATCGGACCAAATTTACACTGCATCTTGGATAGGCGAAGAGTTGAAAAACTACAAACCTCAGATTTCCCACTTCCTGGTTGGATTTTTTCTCAGATTTTTTCCTGCTATATGAGTTCTGTTATGCTCACTGACATCATTCAAACAATTGTAGAAACTTCAGAGTGTTTTCTATCCAAATATACTAATAATATGCATATCTTAGCTTCTGGGCCTGAGTTGCAGGCAGTTTACTCTGGGCACCTTATTCATCCAAGCTACTCAATACTGCCCCCAAGCCATAAGAAGTTAGTTAACTGACTTGCCTAGTTAAATAAAGTTTTTTTTTTTAAGTTTGGGAACCGAACAATATTTTTGTAATTCAACCAGGTGAAAGTATCTGTTGATACTTAAAGATTATGATGTTTGATCACTTGTTGTCTGAGATATTATTACTGATGATAGGGTGACAAAAATTCACATGGAATTGTTGTGCAATTGAAATGTTTAAATATGAAACTATTTGTGAAAAGATTTAATTTTATTTTATTTTTAAAATGAGAGAATTGTTTTCATAAGTAAAATATGCTCTCAGTGGCCACGCCCACGTGAATAGGCATTGGTTGGAAATTATGAACCAACCCCTTTTCTACATTCCTTTTCTACATTCCTGGAAAAGCCACTGTGACCGTGAATTAACTTATGTTCCCAACAACATGAGGACTGGTGTCCATACGTTTAAAAGGGCTAATTTCAACGTGGAGGTGACGATCGCCACGCTGGAAGGATGGATTTCCACTATACCAGCCAGAATATAGAATGAGCTTAGTAGAATAGGTCTTCCCTTTTTCTTAAATTGCGTTCACTCTCCCTCAAGAATTTAAAAGGCGAGTGTAAGAAGTAGGGGTCTTTTAAATCCACAAAGGGGTGTAAGCAAGTGCACAATTTGGGTAGCCGGGCATAGAATTTGAACAAAGGGAGAAAGCACATTTCCTGCCCAGTCTGTATGTGAGTGTTTATTGAGCACACTCCTTCCCCTCTGTCCCTGTGTCCCGCAGTCTCCCTCCTCCTCCCTCTGTCCCTGTGTCTCCCCCTCCCTCCTCCATCCTCTGTCCCTGTCCCCCCCTTCTCCCTCCTTCCACCTCTGTCCCTGTGTCCCCCCTCTCCCTCTTCTGTGCCTGTGTCCCCCCTCTCCCTCTTCTGTCCCTGTGTCCCCCCTCCCTCTTCTGTCCCTGTGTCCCCCTTCTTCCTCTTCTGTCCCTGTGTCCCCCCTCTCCCTCTTCTGTCCCTGTGTCCCCCTCTCCCTCTTCTGTCCCTGTGTCCCCCCTCTCCCACTTCTGTCCCTGTGTCCCCCCTCCCTCTTCTGTCCCTGTGTCCCCCTTCTTCCTCTTCTGTCCCTGTGTCCCCCCTCTCCCACTTCTGTCCCTGTGTCCCCCTTCTTCCTCCTCCCTCTGTCCCTCTGTCCCTGTCCCCCCCTCTCCCTCTTCTATCCCTGTGTCACCCCTCTCCCTCTTCTGTCCCTGTGTCCCCCTTCTCCCTCTTCTATCCCTGTGTCCCCCTTCTCCCTCCTCCCACCTCTGTCCCTGTGTTCCACCCTCTCCCTCTTCTGTCCCTGTGTCCCCCCTCTCCTTCTTCTGTCCCTGTGTCCCCCCTCTCCCTATTCTATCCCTGTGTCCCCCTTCTCCCTCCTCCCTCTGTCCCTGTGTTCACCCCTCTCCCTCCTCCCACCTCTGTCCCTGTGTCCCCGCTCTCCCTCTTCTGTCCCTGTGTCCCCCCTCTCCCTATTCTGTCCCTGTGTCCCCCTTCTCCCTCTTCTATCCCTGTGTCCCCCTTCTCCCTCCTCCCACCTCTGTCCATGTGTTCCACCCTCTCTCTCTTCTGTCCCTGTGTCCCCCCTCTCCCTCTTCTGTCCCTGTGTCCCCCCTCTCCCACTTCTGTCCCTGTGTCCCCCCTCTCCCTCTTCTGTCCCTGTGTCCCCCTTCTCCCTCCTCCCTCTGTCCATGTGTTCACCCCTTTCCCTCCTTCCACCTCTGTCCCTGTGTTCCACCCTCTCACTCCACCCCTCTGTCCCTGTGTCCCCCTTCTCCCTCTGTCCCTGTGTCCCCCTTCTCCCTCCTCCCTCTGTCCCTGTCCCCCCCTTCTCCCTCCTCCCTCTGTCCCTGTGTTCGCCCCTCACCCTCTTCCCACCTCTGTCCCTGTGTTCCACCCTCTCCCCCTCCCACCTCTGTCCCTGTGTTCCACCCTCTCCCTCCTCCCCCTCTGTTCCTGTGTCCCCCATCACCCTCTTCTGTCCCTGTGTCCCCCTCTCCCTCCTCTGTCCCCGTGTCCCCCCTTCTCCTTCTGTCTCCCCCTGTCCCTGTGTTCCACACTATCCCTCCTCCCCCTGTGTCCCCCCCTCACCCTCTTCTGTCCCTGTGTTTTCCCCCTCTCCCTCCTCTGTCCCCGTGTCCCCCCTTCTCCTTCTGTCTCCCCCTGTCCCTGTGTTCCAACCTCTCCCTCCTCCCTCCTCTGTCTCTGTGTTCCTCCCTCTCCCTCCTCCCTCCTCCCTCCTCTGTCCTGCCAGAGTGAATCCCAGCGCCACCTCTGAGCCACCTGACCTTTGGTTCTGCCTTTTAGAAGTATTTATCCGCCTGCCGCCTGGTCAGTTTAAGCCAAGTTGGCTCCCCTCCCCTCCGCCCCATCCCGCCCACCTAGTTAACCTTCTCACAGAGCGCAACTGTGTGGGTACTCAGCTCTGCGGCCATGCTGTTTGCTTCGTACTCTCAACGAACACCTCTCCACAATCACATGCCACATCAGATTAATCGTTTTTTAAATGCCTCTTCTTTAAATAAAAAATAAAGAATGATATACACTACCAGTCAAAAGTATGGACACACCTACTCATTCTTGGGTTTTCCTTTATTTTTACTCTTTTCTACATTGTAGAATAATAGCGAAGATATCAACACTATGAAATAACACATATGGAATCATGTAGTAACCAAAACAGTGTTAAACAAATCTAAATATATTTTATATTTGAGATTCTTCAAAGTAGCCACACTTTCCCTTGATGACAGTTTTGCACACTCTTGCCATTCTCTCAACCAGCTTTATGAAGTAGTGACCTGGAGTGCATTTCAATTAACTGGTGTGCCTTCTTAAAAGTGAATTTGTGGAATTTCTTTACTTCTTAATGCGTTTGAGCCAATCGGGTTCTCTGTGGATATGGGAGAACGCTCCAGAAAGACAACCATCTCTGCAACACTCCACCAATCAGGCCAATCATTCCACCAAACAAGATTCTCTGGTCTGGTGAAACCAAGATTGAACTCTTTGGCCTAAATGCCATGCTTCACGTCTTGAGGAAACCTGGCACAATCCATGCAGTGAAGCATGGTGGTGGCAGCATCATGCTCTGGAGATGTTTTTCAGCGGCAATAACTGGGAGACTAGTCAGGATCGAGGCACAGATGAACAGAGCGAAGTACAGAGAGATCCTTGATGAAAACCTGCTCCAGAGTGCTCAGGACCTCAGACTGGGGTGAAGCTTCACCTTCCAACAGGACAACAACCCAAAGGACACAGACAAGACACGAGGAGTGGCTTTGGGACAAGTCTCCGAATGTCCTTGGGTGGCCCAGCCAGAGTCCGGACTTGAACCAGATCAAACATCTCTGGAGAGACCTGAAAATGGCTGTGCAGCAACGCTCTTCATCCAACTTGACAGAGCTTGAGAGGATCTGCAGAGAAGAATACAGGTGTGCCAAGCTTGTAGCGTCAAACCCAAGAAGACTCGATGCTGTAATCGCTGCCAAAGGGTCTGAATACTTATGTAAATGTATTATTTCCATTTGTATTTTTAATACATTTGCTAAAATGTATAAAAACGTTTTTGCTTTGTCATTATGGAGTATTGTGTGTAGATTGATGAGGTAAAGCTGTAACATAACAAAACGTGGGAAAGGTCAAGTGGTCTGAAAACTTTCAGAAGGCACGGTATTGTATATACAGTTGAAGTCGGAAGTTTACATACAGTTAGGTTGGAGTCATTCAAATTTGTTTTTCAACCACTCCACAATTTTCTTGTTAACAAACTATAGTTTTGGCAAGTTAATTAGGACATCTACTTTGCGCATGACATACGTTTTTTTTCCCAACAATGGCTTACAAGACAGATTATTTCACTTATAATTCACTGTATCACAATTCCAGTGGGTCAGAAGTTTACATACACTAAGTTGACTATGCCTTTAAATAGCTTGGAACATTCCAGAAAATTATGTCAGGAGGTGTACCTGTGGATGTATTTCAAGGCTTACCTTCAAACTCAGTGGCTCTTTGCTTGACATCATGGGAAAATCTAAATAAATCAGCCAAGACCTTAGAAAAACTTTGTAGACCTCCGCAAGTCTAATTCATCCTTGGGAGCAATTTCCAAACACCTGAAGGTATAAACAAGCTTTGCTGCAGGAGCGACTGGTGCACTTCACAAAATAGATGGTATCATGAGGGAGGACAATTATGTGGATGTAGTGAAGCAACATCTCAAGACATCAGTCAGGAAGTTAAAGCTTGGTTGCAAATAGATCTTCTAAATGGACAATGACCCCAAGCATACTTCGGATGTTATGGCAAAATGGCTTAAGGACAACAAAGTCAAGGTATTGGAGTGGCCATCCCAAAGCCCTGATCTCAATCCTATAGAAGATTTGTGGGTAGAACTGAAAAAGTGTGTGTGAGCAAGGATGCCTACAAACCTGACTCAGTTACACCAACTGTCAGGATAAATGGCCCAAAATTAACCCAACCTATTGTGGGAAGCTTGTGGAAGGAGACCTGAAATGTTTGACCCAAGTTTAACAAGATTAAGGCAATAATACCAAATACTAACTGAGTGTATGTAAACTTCTGACCCACTGGGAATGTGACGAAAGAAATAAAAGCTGATATAAATCATTCTCCTTACTATTATTCTGGCATTTCACATTCTTAAAAGAAAGTGGTGATCCTAACTGACCTAAGACAAATACATTTTACTAGGATTAAATGTCAGGAATTGTGAAAAACTGAGTTTAAATGTATTTGGCTAAGGTGTATGTGAACTTCCGACTTCAACTGTATATACACTGACCAAGAATATAAATGCAACATGCAACAATTTCAAAGATTTAACTGAGTTACAGTTCATACAAGGAAATCATTCAATTTAAATAAATTCATTAGGCCCTAATCTATGACTTTCACATGACTGGGCAGGGGTGCAGCCATGGGTGGGCCTGGGAGGGCATAGACCCACCCACCTGAAAGCCAGGCCCACCCACTGACGAGCCAGGTCCAGCCAATCAGACAGAGTTTTTCCCCTCATTGGCCTTTATTACAGACAGAAATACTCCTCAGTTTCATCAGCTGTCCAGGTGGCTGGTCTCAGACGATCCCACAGGTGAAGAAGCCAGATGTGGAGGTCCTGGGCTGACAGGGTTACACGTGGTCTGTGGTTGTGAGGCCTGTTGAACCCACTGCCAATTTCTCTAAAATGACGTTGGAGGCGATTTATGGTAGAAAAATGAACATTCCATTTTCTGGCAACAGCTCTGGTGGACATTCCTTCAGTCAGCATTCCAATTGCACGCTCCTTCAAAACTTGAGACATCCCTGGTATTGTGTTGTGTCAAAACGGCACATTTCAGAGTGGCCTTTTATTGTCCCCAGCACAGGGTGCACCTGTGTAATGATCATGCTGTTTAATCTGCATTTTGATATTCTCTACCTATCAGGTGGATGGATTATTTTGACAAAAGGAGAAATGCTCACTAACATGGATTTAAACAAAAAAAAAACATTTTAGAGAAAATAAGCTTTTTGTGTGTATGGAACATTTCTGGGATCTATTATTTCAGCTCATGAAACATTTCAGCTCATGGACCAACACTTTATATGTTGGGTTCATGTTTTTGTTCAGCATATATATTCTTTAAGAACCATGAGGTTGGCATTCAGGCGCAGGGTCATGGGTTCTAAATATAGTTTTTTTGAATTGCGATGTCCTCGTCCTCGTCCTCTCTGCCATGACAGACAAAGGCACTATTCTCGCTGCCACGCAGAGTTCTGGGGCGGCAGGCGTACACACTCTGTGCCCGTTGTTCCTGACACCTCCTTGGCAGCGCCAGGCTGACCCGCTGGGAAGGCTAACACACACACACACTAACGCCTGACTGACAACTAACTCCTCCTGTCTGGGTATGTCCAACATGACACTGTCTCTCTCCTGTGAGAGTAGCTTACAAACGGTGCTTAAACATGGAATGACTAGGCCTTAATCCAGTAACAGCAACAGGAGTTGCCATTTCCATAAACACCCAGTCAGCACATATATACGTATACAAATCATAGGAGTTCCATTGCTAGTGCATAAATCACAGGGCCTGTCTGGAGGTAAGTAAGACCATTTTTTCACGTTAAGGCCTGAAACTTTTGCCTCAGAGTTGAGGTCGTAAAGATGCTCCCAGCAAAGGGAATTGTGGGATGGCGCCACACACCACACCGTAGAAGCACACAGCAATTCAGCCGTCTAAATGCCCTGTCACCGCGCTGCTCGCGTTTCAAGCGTTTTTTCCCTTCCTTTTCGTCTTCCCAGGAGAGGAGAGTTCTGGTGAGGTGTACATTGTGCACCGCTGTAATTCATCCGTGTCAGGTCAAAAAAACAGGCTGAAGTATGAGGTGCCTTTGATGATGCAATCCCTTTCTTTGTTTTTCCTTTTTCTTGGCCACGAATTGTTTTGCATTCACAGGGAAATGTGGGAGCACCAAAGAGCTCTCGCTGTGTCTTCTTGTTCTGCAGTGCTTTCATGTCTCTAATGCCGGCTAAAACCTCACACAGCGTACAGCAGAGAGTGCATGTTCACTGCTATATGATACAGCTTGGGCTTAGAAGAGACAGGGACAATGGACTTACGAGATGGAAATGGAATTGTCCATTCAATAGACACCATTGAGCCTAATGTACGTCTATATGTGGCCACTTCCTATACCCCAATTTCCAGTCCAGTCACCAATTCAAAAAAGCATGTTGATGTAATTTCTATGCAAAATATGTTCCCCAAACAGGATGATTCAAAGTATATCATGGTTCCAGGACAGATTGGGTTAGGAGTAAAATGCCTGTCTTCCTAGGAGGGAAAGATTACCAGAGCCCAGCCAACATGGAAATGGTGCACCGTGTCATTGTATACTGAAAGTGTCCTAAAAACTGTAAAGGGTTACATTCGGCATCGCGTTCCACTACTACTCTCTTGGGTTGAGTTGAAGCTAGCAGTGTGGAGATACAGTAGATATACTGAACCAGAACTCATACTGTTTGTAAAAAACAACAACTTCTAAGGCAGGGTTCCCTAACTGATGACCCCACAGGTGATTTTATTTGTCCCCCCATGTTTTCTGAGCAAAAACACCCCCAAAAAAGTTTAAATGAAACATTTGACTTTAATTGTTGGACATCAAAGACAGTTATGGAAATCTGTTCCAAAGAACTCCCACGCATAATAGAGAGAAATAGGCCTGTGAGATGTTATACAAATGGAAGCGAGGTTTGAAGTTGTTATGTGTTCGTCAAATATTATATCTGTTTGGGCTTCTTGTGGTCAATTTGAAGTCTAGAAAAAACAATCAGCCTGAGTCTAGTTGCTAATCCCTGTTCTAAGACATCTACCGTAGCACCACTGGAAACCATCGCCACCCTTCCCAACCCACCAGGGTTCTGGTTCTGACATTGACTGCTGGATGAATCATTTACAGGAAAATGAGCTCAAATGCGATCGATCTGGACGAAAAAAAAGAGTGGAAAAAACGTCTGTTTTTTTTTTTTTTAAACAAGTACTATATACCACAGGGGACAGAACATGAATGTAAACATTATATTGAAGAACGGGAGGAGGCCTGAGACACTTAAGTTAGCACACACATGCACAAACACGCGTGCACGCACGCACGCACACACACACTCCTCAAACACCCTGAATACACCTTGAAATGTCGAAATATACCATGCACACTCAGAGGCATCGAGAAGGTCCCACATGCCCTTGCCCCACTTTCTACTCTCATCTGTGAGTATCCAACTGTTTGGCCCCATGCATAATATAGAGATGCTATACAGAAAAGTTGTTTTATTGAAGCATTGCGTCAGGTGAGGGGGGGGTGAAACAGATCCATATCAAATAGCAAAACCTCCTCTCAATCTCTTGGCTCTAAAATGAATGCTGGGGTATTCTAAAGGCATCTGTTCTTTTTTAAAACTTTATTTAGACCTTTTCTTTTTACACAGCTTCATAAGTTTGCTTCATTATCAGGTCTTCTGAACGTTTCTTACCTGAAAAGTCAGACCAACTGAGTGACGAGCCGCAGAGAGAGAGAGGGAGAGAGCGAGGCAGAGAGTGAGAGCAAGGTAGGGAGAGAGAGAGAGAGAGAGAGGGGCAGAGGCAAAGAGTGAGAGAGGGAGAGAGTGAGAGAGTGAGAGCAAGGTAGGGAGAGAGAGAGAGAGAGAGAGAGACAGAGAGAGAGAGGGAGAGGGAGAGAGCGAGGCAGAGAGTGAGAGCAAGGTAGGGAGAGAGAGAGAGAGAGAGAGAGAGAGGGGGGGGCAGAGGCAAAGAGTGAGAGAGGCAGAGAGTGAGAGTGAGGTAGTGAGAGAGAGAGCGAGGCAGAGAGAGCGAGGCAGAAACAGAAGCAGAGGCAAAGAGTGAGAGAGGCAGAGAGTGAGAGCGAGGTAGTGAGAGACAGAGCGAGGCATAGAGAGAGAGAGAGAAAGAGAGAACTTGGATTTGAAGAAGACTTTAAACAGATCATGCGTTTCGTCCGGAGCTCCCTCAAAGGATGAGGCATTTTGGGTTACACTCCTGCCCCAGCGCTCACTTAGACCCTATTATTCTAATTACTCTGCCAATTGTACATATTTAACATTTCGCGAGGTCCTCTCCCACTCGACGATAAAAAGACGTGCCGCGAACCGAGGTCCATAACAACACCTATAAAATAAATTGCTGAAGCTTGCAGATAAAAAAGCTAAATGGCCGAAATTCATCAGGCGATTATACCAATTATGTTCCTGGATTCGGATGGAACCTCTGGATCACGGACCTCTCCGTCTGCGTATTCCTGGCACCAATTCCCAACCCGGCACATGATTCCGACGGTGCTCCTGCCCATCCATCTACCTTTGGGAATACCAGGCCCTAATTCCCTACATCTTGCCCGTCTGCTCTGTGACACAAGCGGTTTATTAATAGCCTATAAATATTCACTCGATGTTTATTGGAACTTTGTGGTGAGAGATTAGCTGAAGTCGTTCTCACAGCAACTCAAGGAGGAGGCAGAGTTTTTTTGTCTTCTGACAACAGTGCAATGATGGAGCTAACCTTGGAGATATCAGATGACGGGGGAATGAACCTTGGTTTAAAGCGTCTCTTTTATTCTCGGCTGTTCATGACTAGCCAGGCGGAGAATGAGGGGCTACATGCTCTAGACGACTCCCATATCCTTCAATCCCAGACCTCCAAAATACCCCCCCTCAAAAAATGCAGTCTGGAATTCGAACCCAGGTCTCCTCTCCAGTTTCCCACAAGATTGCTTCGGCCCGCTCAGATAAAAGTTTGTTTTCAGATCCGTGGCAAGATTACTCATCAATCCATCT
Source organism: Oncorhynchus masou masou (assembly GCF_036934945.1). Classification (NCBI taxonomy): domain Eukaryota; kingdom Metazoa; phylum Chordata; class Actinopteri; order Salmoniformes; family Salmonidae; genus Oncorhynchus; species Oncorhynchus masou. Next base: position 49,194,884 of record NC_088238.1, read on the forward strand.
CTGTTACATAAGCCAATAAGGAGATGCCTTGACTTGCTCAAATAATGCAGCCAATTTAATCTTCATTCCACCCCAGTTTTCAACAAGTACACCCTGATAACTGAGCCGACACCTTTTATTGTGTCAGCCCTTTTCTAATCAAACAAAGCGGAGGCAAAAAGTTTGAGAGAAAATTTAAATGTATTTTGAGAAATGAGTAGGTTGTCTCCCTTAGCAAGTGAAGAGAACCAGATCCTTACAAATACCAAGTACAATCAGACAACTTCCTGGAGTAAGCTCACACCACAATGTACACCTCGGCTCACAGAGGAACAAATTGCCATCGAAAAAGTCTTGTTGCACTTTCTCCTACCCTGAATATGATCTAAATACGTATTGCTATTCATACAGACACTTTTGAATAGAGCGAGAGAGTGAGTGAGTGTGAAAGACACAGATAGAGGTATAGAGAAAGGAAGAGGAGAGAGAGAGAGAGAGCGAGAGAAAGGGAGAGAGAGTCTCTCACTGTCTCTTTCAGTCTGGCTAGGTTTGGTTCATTCTAATTCATGGAGACAGGATAGGGGATAGATTGCTAGCCTTGGGTGTTAAAGGACAGCCCATTCTCGCAGAGAGATGGATTAGGAGAGGGAGGGGAAATGAATGATCATGGCTTTTAATGGCCTTTTGGCTTTCTTACTCCCTCTTCTTTCCATTTCCGGCTGGGGGACTTTTGCGATGGTGACATTTGCGCATACAGAGCATCAGCCCTTCGCTGCTTCACACCACCACAACCACTGTTACCTATATCATGTGATTGAGTATTCTCTCGCAGCCAAAATGGGCAAATGGTAACAGGCTAAAGGATAAATAGAGGATTTTGAATGAACCAACCCCTGCAGAAGTACTTAGGCAGAAACGGACATAGCACGGTTCGAACAAATGCCAGACGGGCTGGTCCATAAAAACTATATAATAAAATGTATATATATATATATATATATATATATATATATATATATATATATATATATATATATATATATATATATATATAGTAACATTCACCGGGTAGGTGCAGTGAAATGCGTTGTTTTACAGGGTGAGTCATAGTAGTATGCCACCCCTATAGTAAATTAGGGTTAAGTACCTTGCTCAATGGCACAGAAAGATTTTCACCTAGTCGGCTCGGGTATTCAAACCAGGGACCTTTTGGTTAATGCTCTAACCACTACCCAGTGGGCCCACCTGCCTAAATTGTTTTTCTGTTGTTGGAACGGTGCCACCTCAAATGTTTTTTCACAGACAAGCAGCTCCGTGCATACCCCAGATGACCCTTTCTCTGCAAGTGCCCCACAAAAGCATCGTAACCTAACTCACTATGGGTCAACCATTGCTCCCATGTCCCCTTTCAGACAGGGTTTGGATGGTTCGATCTACTTGGCCTGAATCCACCCCCAATCCAGCTGCCGTTCTCTGTCGGAGAAGCTCTCTATACCCGCTCTGCTGTCTACGTGAGCAGAAGTGTTAAGAGGAAAGAACATACAGCACATTATAAATCACATACGTCTGTGGTAGTTAGTTGAATAATACACTGCACCATTACTTTATATGGAAATGTAGCCCTGGGTCTTGGAATAACGAATGGGGCTTGCTCTTAATTTCTGTCATGATAAGTTCTCTTCTTGATTGCCTTCCGTGAGGCAAGAATCTGTCTTCATAAGGCTCTGCTAGGGTCATGTGACTATTAGTGCTAATAATTCATTGGTTTCATTTATTTCTGTAACAATACACCAGGTTATGTATTTTAGAGATGTGAGCGAGGAAGGGATGGTAGAGAAAACCATAAGGCCGGACAATGACAAGGAATTTGGGAATGGAAGTCTTGAAACGTCTGTGCGTGTTTGATTTCACTTTTCTACATTCAACTGTTTTTCATTGACAAAGGAGAAAGCCTAGTAAAAATGTGGAGGTCATCTCCCAGCAGTTCTTTCTCTACTGCAGGGTCTGTATCACCTCAAATCTGATACATCTTTCATACCGTAATAACAAAACACACACACACACACACACAAACTGGACCAAATAAAACAGAACTGAACATTACAACAGGCCAAGAGAGAAGATGTTTCCGAATTCGTTCCACGAGACAGCTTGAATCCTCATTGTATTATACATGTTCGTTTGAGGCTGTTGGGATGACCATGGAAGATGAGATCACAAAGCCACTTCATCATGCTGTCTCTCTCTTTATTTCCATTGCTCTCTCTCTCCCCTCTCTCTCCATTCTTTTCCTCTCTTCTCCTCCCATCCCACCCCTCCCCTCTCTCTCTTTTAATCCGGCCAGGGTGGAGGGTTTAGGGCAGAGGATGGAATGAGTTTAGGGGGCTCCGGCCCTGTCTGTCCAGCCCCAGGCATCCGTCACCGTCAGACAGACCCTACCGGCATCCTCTTTTGCCTCGGTGGGAGAGGGGGATGGGAAGAGGGAAGGATAGAGATGGATGGGTAAGGGGCTTGTGCTCCTCTATCATCATTTCACAGGTCTGGGATTCTGAGACAGCGACACCTCACACTGAGAATCACCACTGACTGTGGTGGAGGATACAGGGAGATATAAGGATAGAGAGAGGTTTGGAGGGAGAAAAAGACGATTATTTATGGGCAAAGTGATGAAAAGGTCCATGAAATTCTACCTCAACTGGTAAGAAATTAGATTACTTTTTTTCAATTAATTTGATGTCTTTTCACCTTTCAAACACGTTTGCCTTATTAGAACATGTAAAGGCATTAGGACTGAACTGGCAGGGACACAGCAGTAGTGAGAGGTGAGCAATAGAGACACAGAGAAAGGTAGCGAGAGAGAGTGAGAGCGAGAGTCACACACACACACACACACAACACAGATTAGGCCACCGCTGGGACTGAGGAAAATAGATTTCGGGGACCCAGGACTACGTCTGTGGTTCCACGTCTTGGCTTAGACACAGCCTGTCGATAACTAATCCTGACCTTTCCCCAGCCGCAAAATTGAAAATAAGAATACGAAAAATAAAAACGATGGTGTGTGAAATCATGGGGCGGAGGAAACGGTTGAGCTAATGGATTCAGTGCAGAGGGAAGGGCGTTCAGTTGGATGGCACTATCAGCTCCGGGCGAGGCATCCTCCACACAGCACAGGGACTAATTCCTGGCTTGGGCGGCCCAACAGCCCAAACCCTTCCAGAAGAGGAGGAGAGGCAGTCACGGACTGGGCGATGACTCACGGAATTTCGGTGGGGATGGAGGGCAGATGGAATGGGAAATGTGGATAGATAGAGATAGATAGAGATAGAGATCTGGAAATGGAGACGTGAAATGGTTTCTACAGGTAATTGGTGATCTATACAACTCCTAATGTTTGTGAAAACCACTCCCCTCCCCCTGGTTCACTCTTTGCAGTGAGTAGGGACTATATCTGTCACCTCACCTATCCTAACCTCCCTTTCCTCACACTTACACCACACACACACACAAACACACACACACAAACACACACACACACACACACACACACACACGCACACAAAACACGCACGCACACACGCACACACGCACACACAAGGCAGCATGAACACACTTAGAAAAGCACACGTAAACACACGCTCGTAAACACACACTCTCATAAACATACCCTCCTGCTTGCTCTGTCATACCTGTTAGAGCTCTAAATTACCTTCCCATCGCCATGGCGAGGGTTGCCAAGCATCTCAGTGTATTGCATACATTTGGTTACATTATCTAGCCACCCATGGAGCTGGGGGAAGTAGGTATTGGGCTAACTCTCCCCAGGATCTAAAAGCAATTCGTAAAAAAGTGACTTTTTTACATAATTTGAAACAGAATTTCATCACCTGCAGATGGTAGCCATTCCGCTAACTAAATCAACTTTCATGGCACAACTGGTATATGTGTCACTCATTTTAACATTGTGCACTTCAAAATGCAATCACCACAAGACCAGGTGTTGGCTGTGTCGCCTTTCCACACTCTTCCAAAATATTCTTAATGAAGTTTATCATTTACCAGCCTGTGAAATTGTTAGCTAATTAGCCAAAAATGCATTTTTTTCAGCAAGATACATAGGAAAACTAAAACTATAAGCATCTGCAAGTGCAGTGTTAACCTCTGAGCTCTCCAAAACCAGGTGACAAAAAACCTGGAGTGGATCCTGGCCAGTTCTTCAAAACAGTGCAAAATCCAACAAGGCCCAATCTCACTTAAAATGACAACCAGCGCTGTAGTTTCAGCCACCCTGTCCAACTGGAGCTCGGCTCTGCTCGTGGGTATACAACCATACGGCAAGCCTTGGCACTGAAAGACCACTCTCACACACAAAGGATGAAGAAACACACATACACAGGGCTGAACACATGGAGGCACACACAGAAGTATACACAAACACACAGACTCAAACAGAGCCCCCCCCTGCACACACACAAAGAAAAGTGCCAGGCATCGTGTTGGCTTAGTTTCTGCAAGGGGCCACTAGGTGGAGTGTTTTCCTCTCTTCTTATGGGACAAATGCAAAGACACAGTCAGCCTGTCCAGTCTGGTCTGTTTAATCTCTTCTATTCTGAGCTGCTGTTGTGATTTAACTCTAGCTCATATATATCCCAGAGGGATTTCAGGTCAGTCCGTTTGCAGCTCCTAATTCCCTGCCTGTTGGTGGTTGGGATAATAAGGTTTGAGGATCTCGGCAGGTTCATTAGGCAATCCTAATCCGCTCTGAACAAGTCGGCTGGACACACAGAGACAGAGAGAGAGAGAGACAGCCAGAGAAAGACAGAGAGAGTGAGAGAGAGAGAGAGAGAGAGAGAGAGAGAGAGAGAGAGAGAGAGAGAGAAAGAGAAAAACAGATAGGGAGACAGAGAGACAGAGGGCGAGAGTTAGAGACAGACAGAGACAGACAGACAGACAGACAGACAGACAGACAGACAGACAGACAGACAGACAGACAGACGAAGAGGGAAAGAGAAAGGAAGGAGGAAAAGTGAGACACAGGGAGGAGAGCGAGAGAGAGGGTGGGGGGGGGAGACACAAACCTGTACACGTACTGTTTACACTCGCTCACTGAAATGATTGGATTCGCAGACGTTCGGGCATGTGGCCCCGAGAACGAGAACGGTATAATCTCCCTTCCTCCTTCCATCCCTGCCTCCCTCTCTCTTTCGGGTTGGCAGATCAACAGGCCCTACCTGTAACTGCTTCTTCCTGGGCGTTGGCGCGTCTCCGCTGCTGAATATGCTGCCATGCCTTTTGATGCAAATAATACACATCTGTAAGACTCATTAGTTGCTCAGTGGGTAATGGTGCCAGACGGATGCAGGAAAACAGGAGGCCCAGCTAGGCAAAAGAAGATAGCATTTTAACGGCCACCACACACTATCCTGCCAAGCGTTTTCATAGCACTGTTGGTTTCCAGATAACCAGAGAACAAGAGCATGGAGGTGTTGTGGGAGACAGGCCTACAGAGATGTATTTGTTTGTTTGATGTATTTTTAACTTTTCTGGATAAATCCAAATATGGTTTCTCTTTTTTCATGGAAAACCAAAAGGCAGCACCACATTTGACTTAGAATGGAAGAAATAGTATCAGTGGAGGTTGGTTTATTGAAAAACTTTCTTTGCTTTCTTCCCCTTCCTTTCCTTTCCTTTCCTCCCCTTCCTTTCCTTTCTTCCCCTTCCTTTCCTTTCCTTTCCTCCCCTTCCTTTCCTTTCCTTCCCCTCCTTTCCTTTCTTCCCCGTCCTTTCCTTACATTTCCTTTCCTCCCCTTCCTTTCCTTTCCTCCCCTCCCCTTCCTTTCCTTTCCTTTCCTTTCCTTTCCTCCCCTTCCTTTCCTTTCCTCCCCTTCCTTTCCTTTCCTCCCCTTCCTTTCCTTTCCTTTCCTTTCCTCCCCTTCCTTTCCTTTCCTCCCCTTCCTTTCCTTTCCTTTCCTCCCCTTACTTTCCTTTCCTCCCCTTCCTTTCCTTTCCTTTCCTTCCCCTCCTTTCCTTTTTCCCCGCTTCCTTCCCTTTCCTTCCCCTTTCCTTCCCCTCTTCCATCAATAATCTGCCATGACTGGAAAGGTGAAAGCTACTGTAGGTAGTCAGAACTGATTGATTTAATTTATTAGACCATTTTTAAATACAGTACATACATAAGAGAAGAAAGTCATAAATACATTTGAAGAAAATCATTAAGGATAAAACAATAAAGCTCAAAAGCAACAAAGTTAGGCAGCAATTTTATTGGCTAAAAACAATTACAGACAAAATTGGTTTCATAAAATGTGTCAATAGTACAATACTATTTCCATAATAGACAACACTGGACAGGTACTTCACCCTTGTCTCATTTACCCCTAATTTATACAGCAATCAATCCCTAATATATACAAGACAATCACAATAAAATACACAATAAGACACCAAACGTCAGCCCATAGACTATCCCGAGCATTTTCTTCTCACCCACGTACCGTAATCTTAAGGTTCACTTTTGAGACACTACTATTTAGAATTTTTTTCAGTGAGAACTTGAAGCCGACCACGGAGGTTATGAATTTCAAGTTCTTTGGAACACACCATCTACTATTCCAAAGAATGGCAGCTGAGTACAAAGGTTTCTTTCCCCCATACAACTCTGAAATCTGAAAGGAAGAACGTCAGTTTCACTTCTTCCAGTGAAATAGTTGTGGTTATCCTTGACCTAGTTAAAGTAGTTACATAGGTACTTGGGGGACCATACTGTGGGCAATAGTATTTACAAGACTTTATTTAAGCTGAGAGACTCTCTCTTTCATTTCAAACTATCTGAGACTTTGATAGTGGGAATGGTCAAGATCATTATTTTATTTTTAATTTTTTTTATTGAACCTTTATTTAACTGGGCAAGTCAGTTAAGAACAAATTCTTAAGATGCATATGTGCTGGAAGTTCAATAATAATCCTGACAAATTTGTTCTGAGATGTCTGCAGCTTGTTTTGAATTATCTTAGGGGCACTATTGTACCAGGAAGAGCATGCATAGTCAAAGTGGCAATGTCACCATTGTGGAAATGTGAAAGTTAGCTAATTAGCTAAGTCTACTGTGTCACCTACTACCAATTTAAGGCCAGGCGATTTCCTAGGTGTTACTATGGACCCATACAAGATGGGCAGTTTTTCCAAGGTGGAGTGCCATTTACTGACATTCAGAAGCTCTGCACTGAGGGCTTTCTCAATCACGTGTTTGTTTTTGTGGGACAACCACAGTGTAGAATAATCTGCAAAGAAGAAAAGGTCATATGTACAGGCATATTTCAGATAATTTATGTACAACAGAAAGAAAAGTGGACCCAGCACACTCCCTTGGAGTACCCCACAGTTCAAGGTTTTGGGTTGAGACAGTCAGACACATCCACCATCTGTTTTCTTTCTTGCAGAAAAAGCTAACCCATTTCATGACTAAGTTGTTAAAGCCCATGGCTCTTAGTTTGGTTAACAGAATCACACGATTCACTGTATCAAACGCCTTTTGGAGATCTAACGTAACCATACCAAAATCCCTCCATATACTTTCTTCCTGATGTGGTCAGTCAGATATAGTAGGCAAGTGTCGGTGAAATGGGATTTCCTAAAGCCATATTGGAACTCATTCAGTGCATTCAGAAAGTATTCAGACCCCTTGACTTTTTTCACATTTTGTTACGTTACAGCCTTATAATAAAATGGATTAAATATAAAAAATCATCATCAATCTACATACAATGCCCCATAATGACAAAGCAAAAAAAAGGCTTTTAGAAATGTTTGAAAATTGATAAAACATAAAAAACAAATACCATATTTACATAAGTATTCAGACCAATTGCTATGAGACTTGAAATTGAGATCATGTGCTTCCTGTTTCCATTGATCATCCTTGAGATATTTCTACAACTTGATTGGAGTCCATCTGTGGTAAATTCAATTGATTGAACATGATTTGGAAAGGCACACACCTGTCTATGTAAGGTCCCATGGTTGACAGTCCTTCTCAGAGAAAAAAATCAAGCCATGAGGTCGAAGGCGTTGTCTGTAGAGCTTCGAGACAGGATTGTATCAAGACACAGATCTGGGGAAGGGTACCAAAACATTTCTTTATTATTGAAGGTCCCCAAGAACACAGTGGCCTTCCAAATGGAAGATGTTTGGAAGCCCCAGAGCTGGCCACACGGTCAAACTGAGCAATCGGGGGAGAATGGCCTTGATCAAGGAGGTGCCCAAGAACCCGATGGTCACTCTGACAGAGCTCCAGTGTTCCTTTGTAGGGATGGGAGGACCTTCCAGAAGGACAACCATCTTTGCAGCACTCCACCAATAAGGTCTTTATGGTAGAGTGGCCAGACAGAAGCCACTCCTCAGTAAAAAGCACATGACAGCCCGCTTGTATTTTGCCAAAAGGCACCTAAAGGACTCTCAGGCCACGAGAAACAAGATTCCCTGGTCTGATGAAACCAAGATTGAACTCTTTGGCCTGAATGCCAAGGGTCACGTCTGGAGGAAACCAGGCACCATCGCTACGGTGAAGCATGGTGGTGGCAGCATCATGCTGTGGGGATTTTTTTCAGCGGCAGGGACTGGGAGACCAGTCAGGATCGAGGGAAAGATGAACAGAGCAAAGTACAGAGAGATCCTTGATGAAAACCTGCTCTAGAGCGCTCAGGACCTCAGACTGGACAACGACCCTAAGCACACAGCCAAGACAACGCAGGAGTGGCTTCGGGACAAGTCTCTGAATGTCCTTGATTGGCCCAGCCAAAACCCGGACTTGAACCCGATCGAACATCTCTGGAGAGACCTGAAAATGGCTGTGCAGAGATGCTCTCCATCCAACCTGACTGAGCTTGAAAATAATGGATGAAACTCCCCAAATACAGGTGTGATATCAGTTTTTTATTTGTAATAAATTTGCAAACATTTCTAAGAACCTGTTTTAGCTTTATCAGTATGGGGTAGATTGAAGAGGAGAAAAACTAATTGAATCCATTTTAGAATAAGGCGGTAAGTAGAGGGGTCTGAATACATACCGAATGCTCTGTGTTTTGTGTGTTATTTCCCCACCTTTATTTAACCAGGTAGGCCAATTGATAACAAGTTCTCATTTACAACAGCGACCTGGCCAAGATAAAGCAAAGCAGTGCGACACAAACAACAACACAGGGTTACACATGGAATAAACAAACGTACAGTCAATAACACAATATAAAAAAGTCTATATACAGTGTGTGCAAATGGTGTGAGGAGGTAAGGCAATGAATAGGCCATAGTAGCGAAGTAATTACTTTTTTTTTTTTTTTACGAATGCACTGTATAGGTTGTTGTGTTAGGAAATATAACTGTCAATCTGCTCGAACATGATCTTTTCCATGACCTTTGATGAAATACACAGGATTGAGACAGGCCGATAGTTTCCATGATCCAGCTTATTCTCTTTGTTATATAGAGGAATGAGCCTTGCAAGTTTTAGTTCACTGGGAAAAATCCCTAGTTCAGCCAAAACCACAGCTGAATTGCTGCAACCATTGGCTGGATTGTTCAATCAATCAAATCTCAGGAAGTAGATTGAAGAGGAGAAAATAAGTCATTTTAACAAAGTCAGGTCATTAAAACTTCTTCAGGATTGGTGGGTCCCCTGTGGGATGGTTGAGCGAACATAGGCTAATGTGATTAGCATGAGGCTGTAAGTAACAATAAAATTTACCAGGACATAGACATATATGATATTGCCAGAAAGCTTAAATACTTGTTATTCTAACTGCACTGTCCAATTTACAGTAGCTTTTACATGTTTGGGAAAGAATACCATGCTATTGTTTGAGGAGAGTTCACAGTATTGAACATGAAAAGTTATTAATAAACAATTAGGCACATTTGGGCAGTCTTCATGCAACATTTTTAACAGAAATGCAATGGTTTATTGGATCAGTCTAAAACGTTGCATATACACTGCTGCCATCTATTGGCCAAAATCTAAATTGCAACTTGCCTAGAATAATACATAATGGCCTTACTCTTGCATTCCCTCTGACCCAAAAAATACAAAACAATATATTTTACCAGAACTAATGTGTTATATTCTCATACATTCCTTTCACATTTCCACAAACTTCAAAGTGTTTCCTTTCAAATGGTACCTTTCAAATATGCATATCCTTGCTTCACCACTGCGACTTGTATGCTCTAGTTGGCTGGCCCTCGCTACATATTCGTCGCCAGACCCACTGGTTCCAGGTCATCTACAAGTCCATGCTTGGTAAAGCTCCGCCTTATCTCAGTTCACTGGTCACGATGGCAACACCCATCCGTAGCACGCGCTCCAGCAGGTGTATCTCACTGATCATCCCTAAAGCCAACACCTCATTTGGCCGCCTTTAGTGCCAGTTCTCTGCTGCCTGTGACTGGAACGAATTGCAAAAATCGCTGAAGTTGGAGACTTTTATCTCCCTCACCAACTTCAAACATCTGCTATCTGAGCAGCTAACCGATCGCTGCAGCTGTACATAGTCTTATTGGTAAATAGCCCACCCAATTTTACCTACCTCATCCCCATACTGTTTTTATTTATTTACTTTTCTGCTCTTTTGCACATCAATATCTCTATCTGTACATGACCATCTGATCATTTATCACTCCAGTGTTAATCTGCAAAATTGTAATTATTTGCCTACCTCCTCATGCCTTTTGCACACAATGTATATAGACTCTTTTTTTCTACTGTGTTATTGACTTATTTATTGTTTACTCCATGTGTAACTCTGTGTTGTCTGTTCACACTGCTAAGCTTTATCTTGGCCAGGTCGCAGTTGCAAATGAGAACTTGTTCTCAACTAGCCTACCTGGTTAAATAAGGGTGAAATAAAATTAAAATAAATAAAAGGGCCTGAGCTACAGGCAGTTAGATTTGGGTATGTCATTTTAGGCAAAAATTGTAAAAAAAGTGGCCAATATTTAAGAGGTTTTAATGTTACTCCTTGGCCTGAAGTACTATAATAAAACTATATACTTGAAGTAATCATCTTTGTAAAACCTCTTTGGGCTAGGGGGCAGTATTTTGACGTCCGGATGAAAAGCATGCCCAAAGTAAACTGCCTGTTACTCAGGCCCAGAAGCTAGGATATGCATATAATTGGTAGATTTGGATAGAAAATACTCTAACGTTTCTAAAACATGTTAACATAATGTATGTGAGTATAACATAACTGATATGGCAAGCAAAACCCTGAGGACAAACCATCCAAAAAAATAACAATTTCAGCCTCCCCCTGTTTCAAATGGCTGTCATGTTTATTATGAGGCGAAATCCTCCCAGATTGCAGGTCCTAGGGCTTCCACTAGATGTCAACAGTCTTTAGAAAGAGTTTCAGGCTCATTTTTGGAAAAATGAGCTAGTAGTTTTGTAGTTTTTCTAAGTGGCTCCCATTTTGGCTGTAGTGTTTTCAAGCGCTTGGATGAGAGTGCGTTCTTTGTTGTTTATCTCCGGTAAAGACAATAACGATTCTCCATCTTAAATTTGATCATTTATTTACGCATTAGGGTACCTAAGGTTTGATTATAAACGTTGTTTGACTTTTTTGGAGATGTTTATTGGTAACGTTTGGGATTCATTTTGTAATGCATTTTGAAGGAAAGAAACCGGTGGATTATTGAAAGAAGAGCGCCAGCTAAACTGAATTTTTGGGGAAATAAAGAAGGAATTTCTCAAATAAAAGGACCATTTGTGATGTAGCTGGGACCTTTAAGAGTGCCAACAGAAGAAGATCTTCAAAGGTAAGGCATTTGGCCTGCCTGGTTGAAAATGTTTTTCATGATTTTGTATGCGGGGCGCTGTCCTCAATCGCTTTTTGAAATCTGACACAGCGGCTGGATTAACAAGAAGTTAAGCTTTATTTTGATGTATGACACTTGCATTTTCATGAATGTTAAATATTTATATTTCTGTCATTTGAATTTTGCCCTCTGCAATTTCACCGGATGTTGTTGAGGTGGGTCGCCAGCGGAACATCTGCGCCAGAAAGGTTAATACAGTGCATTTGGAAAGTATTCAGACCCCTTGACTTTTTCCCCATTTTGTTACGTTACAGCTTTATTCTAAAATGGATAAAGCGTTTTTCTAGACCCCTTGCGTTACCTAGCTGGCTTCTGGCATTCATCCTAGCTTTACTATCAATTGGCTAGCTTTGTCAGGCAGCTTTAGATGCGAGGGGAAAACAAATATAATATTTGCTAGTTAACAATCTGATTGATTAAGTTGATATGAATTCTATTAGCTAGCTGTCAACATGTAGCCAGCTAGCTAAATTGAACCTGCTGGGGGAAAGTCTCGCATCATCATCACTGTCGCTAATGTTAGGTTTCTAGAAAATAAAAACAATGTATTTGCTTGCTATATTTTAAAGACTCGTTACCTACTTTAACACTTTTTGTCAAGCTACTTTGTTCCATTGCCTCTTTATTGATTAATTGGTGACTGAAAAATTCCCCTCCTTAAGGTTCCCAATCAATGGGTAAAATAATATGTTAATTGTGTAGATAATCTTCTAAGAAAACCAATGGTTCAAACCTGATTTCTCTATCAAAATGTATTGGAGTTTTACCCTTGTAGGATGGTAAAAGTGATGGAGACCAGAGACCAGAAAAACAAAGTGGTCAAAAATCAGGCACATATCATTACGTCAGCGAGGCTGGATGCTGTACAAAAATGGCAACCCGACAGGCTTACTATTGAACTTGTCATATTTTTTTTCTCAAATCCTTTTACATGCTAATTTTTCTATTTGCGACCCACAGAGACAAGAGGACGACCACAAAATGTTTAATCCTAAAATGTTTCAGCAAGAAAGCTGCATCGCTTGGTGCTTATTATTGGCTGTATAAGGTTAATAATGTATAAGATTAATGGAATGTTAGAGAAAGACCCCACTGAACAATTCAGAACACGAAGAATCATTTTTTTTGTCTTTTGGTAAAAATGTATTTTATATCATAAAGGAAGTGTCATCACCAAAGCACGTTTTCACCCACTCTCGGCATCCCACCCTCCTGCAAATAGGTTGTGCTGTTTTGGTATAATTTGGATGAACAGGCTTGTGCACATTTACATGAGTGTTTAATTAGCCTAGTTAGCCAAATGACTGACTGACTAGGCTTATTGTTATTCATGTTTTTGTTGTTATTGCATTTCAGGTAGGAGAGGGAGTACGATCACTAGAAAGCAGCATGCTGCCAGACAACCGCAGAACCCCAGAGGTGTTACAGTCAATGCTTACGAACTGGATGTTAATGTGAACGGCCCACTTATATCAATGACACGAACAAAATGGTTGGATTGTTCAGCATCATGTGCATTAAATGCTAACATGGTTTTGGTGATGAAAGGTGCACAATGCATTTATTGTCATCTCCTCATCAGGCCTCTGTACGCTGTGACATGGTCCTGGAAGGTAACGCACATCTGCTTCCAGCTGCCTGACTGAATTCTGGGGCCTTCAGTGGTACCTTACCTGACATTATAGCCAGAGGCTCCTTATCTCTGACTCGTAGACATTTAACATTTTAACATGTATTTTATGTAACCCCTCATTCATACCAACAGCTTACTTATTATATTCACTGGTCTATTTGTCATATTCTTCAGTCTCGTCTGGGATATATAGTTTAGTTGGCACACCTGTGTGATGTCTTATAAACATAAACATGTATTCACCCTGGACACGAGACTTGCGTTGATTTTAGACTTTAAATAAATAATCCTAAGCACTGAGTGTTCTCTTGATGGAGAAAGTCTGCATGTTGTTTGATGTTTAAGTCACCATAGTAGCGAGTAAAATTTAATAAAAACATTTGAATAAAAACACGCTTTGAAAAAGGTATTGTTTTGTCACACAACTTAACAAAACGCTATTTTATTTGGTGGTCATCCCCCAAATTTGGCCATTGAAAGTCTAGTCTAATTGCATTCTTCCTCAGGGAACTGTCTGCTGATTGCTGACAACAGTGTGGCAGTTTTTTTTTAATATGCTGCTCTAGTGTTCCATGGCCCAGCAGACTCGCCTGGCGACAGAGGGAATGGACATATGTTAGTTTGTCTGGGACACTTTTAGAGGGAGGAGATAGCATGAGTTTGACTGAGCACAGTAAATCTCTGCACAGACCATACAAACGCTCCACACCGCGTGGCCGCGGCCACCCTAATCTGGTGGTCCCAGCGCGCACGACCCACGTGGAGTTCCTGGTCTCCGGTAGCCTCTGGAACTGCCGATCTGCGGCCAACAAGGCAGAGTTCATCTCAGCCTATGCCTCCCTCCAGTCCCTCGACTTCCTGGCACTGACGGAAACATGGATCACCACAGATAACACTGCTACTCCTACTGCTCTCTCTTCGTCCGCCCACGTGTTCTCGCACACCCGAGAGCTTCTGGTCAGCGGGGTGGTGGCACCGGGATCCTCATCTCTCCCAAGTGGTCATTCTCTCTCTCTCCCCTTACCCATCTATCTATCGCCTCCTTTGAATTCCATGCTGTCACAGTTACCAGCCCTTTCAAGCTTAACATCCTTATCATTTATCGCCCTCCAGGTTCCCTCGGAGAGTTCATCAATGAGCTTGATGCCTTGATAAGCTCCTTTCCTGAGGACGGCTCACCTCTCACAGTCCTGGGCGACTTTAACCTCCCCACGTCTACCTTTGACTCATTCCTCTCTGCCTCCTTCTTTCCACTCCTCTCCTCTTTTGACCTCACCCTCTCACCTTCCCCCCTACTCACAAGGCAGGCAATACGCTCGACCTCATCTTTACTAGATGCTGTTCTTCCACTAACCTCATTGCAACTCCCCTCCAAGTCTCCGACCACTACCTTGTATCCTTTTCCCTCTCGCTCTCATCCAACACTTCCCACACTGCCCCTACTCGGATGGTATCGCGCCTTCCCAACCTTCGCTCTCTCTCCCCCGCTACTCTCTCCTCTTCCATCCTATCATCTCTTCCCTCTGCTCATACCTTCTCCAACCTTTCTCCTGAGTCTGCCTCCTCAACCCTCCTCTCTTCCCTTTCTGCATCCTTTGACTCTCTATGTCCCCTATCCTCCAGGCCGGCTCGGTCCTCCCCTCCCGCTCCGTGGCTCGATGACTCATTGCGAGCTCACAGAACAGAGCTCCGGGCAGCCGAGCGGAAATGGAGGAAAACTCGCTCCCTGCGGACCTGGCATCACTCCCTCCTCTCTACATTTTCCTCCTCTGTCTCTGCTGCTAAAGCCACTTTCTACCACTCTAAATTCCAAGCATCTGCCTCTAACCCTAGGAAGCTCTTTGCCACCTTCTCCTCCCTCCTGAATCCTCCTCCCCCTCCCCCCCTCCTCCCTCTCTGCAGATGACTTCGTCAACCATTTTGAAAAGAAGGTCGACGACATCCGATCCTCGTTTGCTAAGTCAAACGACACCGCTGGTTCTGCTCACACTGCCCTACCCTGTGCTCTGACCTCTTTCTCCCCTCTCTCTCCAGATGAAATCTCGCTTCTTGTGGCCGGCCGCCCAACAACCTGCCCGCTTGACCCTATCCCCTCCTCTCTTCTCCAGACCATTTCCGGGGACCTTCTCCCTTACCTCACCTCGCTCATCAACTCATCCCTGACCGCTGGCTACGTCCCTTCCGTCTTCAAGAGAGCGAGAGTTGCACCCCTTCTGAAAAAACCTACACTCGATCCCTCCGATGTCAACAACTACAGACCAGTATCCCTTCTTTCTTTTCTCTCCAAAACTCTTGAACGTGCCGTCCTTGGCCAGCTCTCCCACTATCTCTCTCAGAATGACCTTCTTGATCCAAATCAGTCAGGTTTCAAGACTAGTCATTCAACTGAGACTGCTCTTCTCTGTATCACGGAGGCGCTCCGCACTGCTAAAGCTAACTCTCTCTCCTCTGCTCTCATCCTTCTAGACCTATCGGCTGCCTTCGATACTGTGAACCATCAGATCCTCCTCTCCACCCTCTCCGAGTTGGGCATCTCCGGCGCGGCCCACGCTTGGATTGCGTCCTACCTGACAGGTCGCTCCTACCAGGTGGCGTGGCGAGAATCTGTCTCCTCGCCACGCGCTCTCACCACTGGTGTCCCCCAGGGCTCTGTTCTAGGCCCTCTCCTATTCTCGCTATACACCAAGTCACTTGGCTCTGTCATAACCTCACATGGTCTCTCCTATCATTGCTATGCAGACGACACACAATTAATCTTCTCCTTTCCCCCTTCTGATGACCAGGTGGCGAATCGCATCTCTGCATGTCTGGCAGACATATCAGTGTGGATGACGGATCACCACCTCAAGCTGAACCTCGGCAAGACGGAGCTGCTCTTCCTCCCGGGGAAGGACTGCCCGTTCCATGATCTCGCCATCACGGTTGACAACTCCATTGTGTCCTCCTCCCAGAGCGCTAAGAACCTTGGCGTGATCCTGGACAACACCCTGTCGTTCTCAACCAACATCATGGCGGTGGCCCGTTCCTGTAGGTTCATGCTCTACAACATCCGCAGAGTACGACCCTGCCTCACACAGGAAGCGGCGCAGGTCCTAATCCAGGCACTTGTCATCTCCCGTCTGGATTACTGCAACTCGCTGTTGGCTGGGCTCCTGCCTGTGCCATTAAACCCCTACAACTCATCCAGAACGCCGCAGCCCGTCTGGTGTTCAACCTTCCCAAGTTCTCTCACGTCACCCCGCTCCTCCGCTCTCTCCACTGGCTTCCAGTTGAAGCTCGCATCCGCTACAAGACCATGGTGCTTGCCTACGGAGCTGTGAGGGGAACGGCACCGCAGTACCTCCAGGCTCTGATCAGGCCCTACACCCAAGCAAGGGCACTGCGTTCATCCACCTCTGGCCTGCTCGCCTCCCTACCATTGAGGAAGTACAGTTCCCGCTCAGCCCAGTCAAAACTGTTCGCTGCTCTGGCCCCCAATGGTGGAACAAACTCCCTCACGACGCCAGGACAGCGGAGTCAATCACCACCTTCCGGAGACACCTGAAACCCCACCTCTTCAAGGAATACCTAGGATAGGATAAGTAATCCTTCTCACCACCCCCCTTAATGATTTAGATGCACTATTGTAAAGTGGCTGTTCCACTGGATGTCAGAAGGTGAATTCACCAATTTGTAAGTCGCTCTGGATAAGAGCGTCCGCTAAATGACTTAAATGTAATGTAAATGTAAATCCAATCAGTGGCCCTGGATAATACGAGGTATGCATTCACACAGAGACAACCGTGTGTGAAGTGAATGCCACCAGCTCGGAGCTTACTTCTGGTCTGGAAAGATCGCCGGCAGTTGGTCAGAAGGCTCTGGAGGTCCTTGGAGAATTCTCCCTGTAACACCTGTAGAGAGATGGACAGGGGCACTGAATGCACTTGAAAGAGAGGAAGCACGAGTTAACGTTTACGTTGATGATTATTTAGGACTATAAGGGTGCCTTCCAATTCAGACAGATGGATGCGTAAAAGACACAACAACTCAATGGTTTAGAAGGTGTGTGTTGGGAGGAAATGTAGGGTTATGTTGTGCTGTCAGAAAAGTTCAAAGACTATCGATTAACCAATTAAAAACGTAGAACAGTGTTTTCCCTGACCAAACAGCTGCAATGGACAAGCGTTTGAAGCATTTTGGTTGGATGGTAGCCTTACTCTGGGGTTCAAGTTGTATCTGAATATCTGTAAGTTTGCTCACACTCCCTCTGACTCTAAGCCCTCACCCCTGACCTCCCATTGGCCCAGGGCCTCCTGCCAAACCCTCTCATCAGTCTCTCTGACAGAGAGTTAGTTCGGAGAATGGATCCTTGCTGTTTGGTTGATCCACATGTGGTCTCAGGTTGGGTGGAGGAGAGGTTGGAGATTGTTGAGTTGGTGAAGGTAACTCGGAGTGGACTCGTGATTTATTCTGTTTCTTACACACAGAGGGAGAGGGTGCTCCGTATGACGACATTAGGGACAAGAATTGTGACATGCTTTGCTCTCCGGAGCAGGGCGCCGTTGAAAGGAGTGATATCGGGGGTGGCATTAAGTGTTGAGGAGGAGCTGTTGAAATGGAAGATTCCCTATGTCTGTAAACCCTGCCTCTTGATGAGATGCAGATTCCACGGGGAAACGGAGAAGACATTATCTGTCACGCTGAGTTTGGATGCAGAATCGTTACCAGATAAGGTCACGGTAGGACGTGTCAGTTATCCCAGGAGAGCTTATGTTAATATTACGGTGTTTTAGGTGTTTTAGGTTATGGGCATATTGCACCAGTGTGTAGGAGGGAGATGCCTAAACGTGAGAAGGTTGCAGGAGGGCATGAGACGAAGGAATGTGTGATATCAGTGGAGAAGGTTATGTGTGTTAGGGGTGGGGGTAATCAAGGAGCTGGAGATCAGAGGTGTCCGGTGAGAGAAAGGCAGATTGAGGTTGCCAGAGCAACACAGAAAGTGTCATATGTCGAAGCAGTGGAGCGCGGTAGAGGAAGATGGGTACAGGGTGAGGGATCCTGAGAGGATGTCTGTGAGTAGGCAGAGATCAAGAGAGAGTGATGGAAAGAATATGTGCTTCAGTAAGGTGGGATTTTTTAGCATTTATAGCCACGGTTGTTAAGTGTACTGCAGAAATGGATGGAAAGTCACAGCAGATAGAGGTTGTGGTGGCAGTGGCAGAGAAGGACCGTTGGTCTGGAGTAGGACCAGGTAGAGTTAAATAGTGGAATGGGTGGTGGGTTTATAAAGAGGACTAATAGGTGATAGGGTCATTTTTCTTTTCCTTTTTCCCAGTGTTGTATCATTACATCTAAGAATATAATGTAGGTCGGCCGTGAATGGCCTCACACTCCAGTACAGTAGGTGGCAGTGTATGCACTTCAATTCTGAAAATAAGTTCTGCTTGCTTATCTTATTGAATGTATTCAAATGTCAAGTTACAAGTTTGCGACCGCTGCTACATTTTTCACATACCATGATACAAGCTTGCCAAATTATATTTGCAAATCTTACATGCAACCACCAATCTCAATGTTCGGCCATGAAATTCAGAATACAAATTCACAGGGTTCAGTCATCATTATTATCCCATAGTGACATACCACCTTGATTTGTGACTTGTCAGAGGAAGCGATATGGAGTGTTAGCTGTGCAGTGAGGCTGAACTTTGATTTTGAATTGAACAATAACTATTGAGATCTATTGTTTTGAATCAGTTAACTGATCTAATGATCAATCGGGGCTCCCGAGTGGCGCAGAGTTCTAAGGCACTGCAACTAAGTGCAAGAGGTGTCACTACAGTCCCTGGTTCAAATCCAGGCTGTATCACATCCTGTCGTGATAGGTAGTCCCATAGGGTGGCGCACAATTGGCCCAGCGTCGTCTGGGGTAGGCCGTCATTGTAAATAAAACATTTTTTTAACTGACTTGCTTAATAACTTCTTTGAGATAGGGGGCGCTCTTTTAATTTTTGGATTAAAAAAAACGTTCCCGTTTTAAACAAGATATTTTGTCACGAAAAGATGCTCGACTATGCATGTAATTGACAGCTTTGGAAAGAAAACACTCTGACATTTAAGATATTATCTGTGAGTGTCCCAGACCTAATGCTACAGGCAAAACCAAGATGAAATTTCATACAGGAAATGGTCCAGATTTTGAGTGCGCTGTGTTCCAATGTCTCCTTATATGGCTGTGAATGCGCCAGGAATGAGCCTGCACTTTCTGTCGTTTTCCCAAGGTGTCTGCAGCATTGTGACATATTTGTAGGCATATCATTGGAAGATTGACCATAAGAGACTACTATTACCAGGTGTCCGCCCGGTGTCCTCAGGTGTCCGCCCGGTGTCGAAATTATTGCGTAATCTCCAGCTCCATGCGCGTTTCCATTTTCTTCAGAAGAGAAAGTCAACTGCCACGAATGACTTATCATCGATAGATATGTGAAAAACACCTTGAGGATTGATTCTAAACAACGTTTGCCATGTTTCTGTCGATATTATGGAGTTAATTTGGAAAAAAGTTTGCGTTGTAATGACTGAATTTTCAGGGTTTTTTCTTACCAAAACGTGATGAACAAAACGGAGCGATTTGTCCTACACAAATAATCTTTTTGGAAAAACTGAACATTTGCTATCTAACTGAGAGTCTCCTCATTGAAAACATCTGAAGTTCTTCAAAGGTAAATGATTTTATTTGAATGCTTTTCTTGTTTTTGTGAAAATGTTGCCTGCTGAATTCTAAGCTTAATGCTATGCTAGCTATCAATACTCTTACACAAATGCTTGTTTAGCTATGGTCGCAAAAGCATATTTTGAAAATCTGAGATGACAGTGTTGTTAACAAAAGGCTAAGCTTGAGAGCAAATATATTTATTTCATTTAATTTGCGATTTTCATGAATAGTTAACGTTGCGTTATGGTAATGAGCTTGAGGCTATAAACAGGATACCGGATACGGGATTGCTCGTCGCAAGAGGTTAAATTAAATTAAGATTTAAAAAACAAAAACATTTTCACTCAATATTTAGGCAAAAAAATTATGACCTGCATAACATCTTCATTTGAAATGGACAATGTCTTCAATTCAATTCACTTTCTAAATGGACTCAAATGGCACAGAGAAGGCATACTGCATCCCAAATGGCACCCTACTCCTAGTGCACTACTACCCTATAGGCCCTGCGGTGTGCGAGAGACTAAAGAGTGATCCAGGCCTGTGCCCTGGCGCACGCACACACACACGCACACACATATCAAATGCATCCAGAGTGCCTAATAAAACAAAGCACTTAAGAAATCAAAGTGAGAATGGCCGAGGCCTGGGAGTGAAGGACACAGATCTGGGGACACACACACACAGACATGCTGCTTGGCCCCCTGCTATGCACACACACTTCATGAGGAAGCTGTGGCTTTTGAGGCTGTACTGGCATATTCACATACAAAGAAGAAAACTGCACACACACGCACACACACACACACACACACACACACACACACACACACACACACACACACACACACACACACACACACACACACACACACACACACACACACACACACACACACACACACACTTCCCCTTATATGTTCGTAAATAGATAGTTATAGAAACATTAAAACATGCAGGAACATATTGGAAAACAGCACATACTGTACACTGAATGTACAACACATTAGGAACACCTTCCTAATATTGAGTCGCACCCCCTTTTGCCCTAAGAACAGCCTCAATTCATTCATGGACTACAAGGTGTCAAAAGCGTTCCTCAGGGATGCTGGCCCATATTGACTCCAATGCTTTCTACAGTTGTGTCAAGTTAGCTGGATGTCCTTTGGGTGGTGGACCATTATTAATACACACGGGAAACTGTTGAGCGTGACAAACCCAGCAGCGTGGCATTTCTTGACACACTCAAACAGCTGCGGCTGGCACCTACTGCAATACCCCGTTCAAAGGCACTTCAGTGTTTTGTATTTCCCATTCACCCTCTGAATGTAACACGTACACAAACCATGCCTCAAGGCTTAAAAAATCCTTCTTTAACCCGTCTCCTCCCCTTCATCGACATTGATTGAAATGGATTTAACAAGTGACATCAATAAGAGATCTGTAAAGAGTGCACTGGGAAGCAAGCTCAGGGAGTGAATACATTTCATAAATAAACTAACATGAAGAAAACAAGAAACACGAACAGCGCACCAACTTGAAACAGATACAATGTCATGTATCGTAATGTTTGCTGCCATTAAATGTTATGACTGTTATATTATCAAATCAGTTCTATATGTGTAATTATTCCACAATTAAACTAATCACGGAATAGAAATGTACTAGGAAGTCGGGGCACCATGGGAAAATGTTGTTCATAGAGTTGCAATTTCCCGAATATAACTCTTAAGATATTTTATTATCTTATCGATTAGAGTCTTCTATTAATGTATTATTACCTCATCAGACTCATTCCTGAATGTCACGAACCCTAGCATAATAAATCATGAATCAGCGATCAGTGATATACAAATTGGCTTAATTATGTATTTACTAACTAACTAATCAATCACAGAATTACATAAACACACACACACACAGAAGGTCATACATTGGTTACTAACATGACACAAGGAAAAGTCCCTAGTGGACAAAACCGATATGATGGCTTGGTAGACAAAGGAAAGGGGTGGGGACAGCTGGTGCTAATGCTAATACTTTGAAGAGGAACAACCGCTCATTCGAAGAAAAAAATTCAATTGACATATTTACGAGTGTATGCCTTTGCTGTCCCTCTCTGCGGTCGCCGGTCTGTTTGCTGGATAGTCAGTCAACATAAAGTCTCTGGTTTGTCCACCAGAGATCAAAGTATTTCGTAGTTGTAGCTTGTTATAATGGATACGTCAGAGTACCATTCGATCGTTTGACTGGTTGCGTTTACCAGACTAAAGTTCTTAAACAGCTGCAGCCTGAATAATTGCTCTTTAGTTTGTAGATTTCTTAGCCACTTCAATGTGGGAATGATCTCCACGTTCTCTGTTCTTGTCCTTTGGTAGAGTTGCCAACCATTTCAACATGTAGCGACAGTTTCCATGTTTTCTGGTCTAATGTAAAATTTGTCATGGGTGGTTTTATACAGGAGTAGTTGATAAGGGGGCGTTCCATGACACCGTGTAATGTCTGTCCTCATGGGGGCGGGGCCACTGACTGATCATAAGTTACTATGAAAAACTATTCTTATTTAAAAGACTAAGATCACATTGTTATCTTTCCAAAAGTACTCTTATGTATAATCATTTATTTTATACAACATTCAGATGCAACCCCATAATTGAGAAGTGTATACAAAGAAAGAAATGGTAATGTGTGTCTCCTGTCCTCCATGAGGTCACCAGATGAAACAAACTCAACATGACTGTTTCTTAAGTGTCCACGGACCACCCCAACTGCTCGGAATACAGAAATACTGTTCAATGATTCAACCTTTTGATGTCCAAGTGTCTCTCTGTGTTCCACAGTCACATTCCAATCTCAAATACTACAGAGCCCAAAAGCAGAGTATTTTACGACCGCCATAAAGCGCCCCCCCCTCCACACACACACACATCTCTGCACCTCTGAGGGAGAGAGAGGGCGCTGTAGAGCGGAACCACTGTTACCTGATCCGTCAGATCTTTATAGGAGAGCTATGACACATGGAAAGAGCAGGTGTTCCTAATGTTTTGTACACTCAGTGTACACAACCAGGCAATGCAATCCCACATAAACAATCATCAACACCAAGACCCCCCTTTCCCCTCCACACACCCCATCCCATCCCTCTCCTAGTTATATTGAACAGCAGAGTCCTTGGAGCACCTTCAATCTGTTCATCTGTTAAAGTGTCAGAGTCTATGCATCATCCTGAGTCCTCAGAGCAGTGGGGTAACAAACACTGATGAGTCCCAAATGACACCTTATTCCCTACATAGTGCACTACTCATCACCAGAGGCTCTTGGGCTCTGGTCAAAAGCAATTTGGGACGCAGCCACAGAAAGAGAAAGGGAAAGGGGAAGGGGGATACCTAGTCAGTTGCACAACTGAATGTATTCAACTGAAATGTGTCTTCCGCATTTAACCCAACCCCAGCATCTCTCAGGAGGTTTACGATATTTCAAATACAACCTGAGCCGTGCAGTTTGCCAAGTAATCAAATCCTACTCGAACATGGCAAGTTCTGTATGAGTTAGACTTCATTATACACTGGCAAAGGGAATTGTATAAGTATGGATTATCCATTGAGCATTAAAGCATTTTAATTTTGCATCGCATCAGATGCTCATCTCAAGGATCTTATTCCAGAGGAACTAAAGCAATATACAGCCAAGACCTTAAGAAGTGAAGCTGCACGTCCTTGGATGGCATACGTACTACAACGAAGAGCATGCAGTCATGCAAACCAATCATAGTTATACTATTCAGATGAAAACTCATTTACAATATGAGTTTGTCAGAGGAATTAAGTACCAGCTCTAACAGTCTCACGTCAGAATTAGACATTCATCGTTAAATTCCAAAGTTGTTGCAAACGTCAGATTTCGAAGTGTTTAAGGTTATGTTTAGGCATTAACTCGGAGTGGTTAAGGTAAGGCATTAACTCTGAATGGTTAAGGTTAGGCATGAACTCTGAATGGTTAAGGTAAGGGTTAAGGTTTGGGATAGGCTTAAAACAGAAACACAAAAAACATCTTTCTATTGCTGCCACTGGACTTGAACTTGCAACCTTTGGAAGCAGAGGTCGATGCTTAGAGGTTGACGCTTAAGCCCATCCACAACACCCGAGAAAAGCCGAAGTCTACTTGAAGGTAACAGCGCATACTGTTGCCCCTAGTGGCCATTTTTCACCTGATCTCCCGACGTCCTTAGACATGGATGGACGTGGAATAACGACTTGAATTACGGGCGACCTGGCTGGGAATAAAAGTATGCTTACACACACACACACAAAGACAATAACACACACACACACAAAGACAATAACACATGCACAAACAGATTACTTCCATTGGCTCTTTAAGGTTCTGCTTACATCAGCATGCTGAACTAACATCCCCTCTCAATAACACAAGGGGCAACTGGGAGGTGAGTTTGGGAGCTGAGGTGTGCTCAGGTACTACATGTTCCAGGGCGTCAATGATCCTTGAGACCTGTGTGTGTGGGAGAGTGTGTGTCAGGGGAGGCTGCAGAGGGGAGGACGGCTCATAATAATGGCTGGAATGGAGTCATTGGAATGGTAACAGCCACATGAAAACCATGTGTTTGATACCATTCCATTGACTCCATTCCAGCCATTATTAGGAGCCGTCCTCCCCTCAGCAGCCTCCACTGGTGTGTGTTTGTGTATAGCTCTTTGGGTGTGTACGTCTGCTTGCACTCTTTAACATTCCTGCCAGGTGCCTTTCCAGGGGGACGTTCGGTGTCATCGCGGACGAGTATACAACCGTCACCTGAGCGCCACAATCTCTCTAATTGATCGCGGTGTCGTTGTCGCAGCGCCGCATCCTGACTCAAGAGGCTTCTGTGTCTCCCACTGACACGCTTCACCTTGTTCCCAGCATGGGGCTTCGAGGCGTGCAGTCGTTGTGCCTCGTCACCCGAGAGTGCTATGTTTGCAGAAGGAGGATATTTTTGACTCTATCTTGGATGACGATGAGTCTGAGGTGTGAATGTGTACAGTTGTATTGGAAAACCAGTCTGTGTTTAAATATTTGGCCCAAACGCTCTAAGTCACTAGTACTCACTACCCCTCGTTTGCAGATTTTCCTCTGTATTTGAAGCCCTCTCTCTCTACCAACCTTGCTCTCCTCCTATATACCCTCCCTTACTGCCAATGTCCCTCTTTCACGCCCTCTTTTTATCTCTCTCTCTCTCTGTCATATACAGCCTCTCCCTCTCCTGTGCGCAGTGAGATGTGAGTGTGTGTTTGACGAGGGAGGGGAGGAAGGGTTGTGGTTTAATGTCAAGCCGGACCATGAGCCGCTCTGAGGAGTTGATTCGCTCCAGCTCAGCGCCCGAGGCCGATTAGCATTCCGTCGCTAACCCCAACATACTGTACCTGTACTCATGGCGCCATATGTTGGCCGCCACGACATACCTTCATTTCCCCCTTTCTTACACAGTCGTTCCCACCACAGACGCTAATAGTGAGGCCTACAACTATGACTACCACATTCCCTACCAGCTAACCTGAAGGAGAATCTCTTAGTTCTTATAGATTTAGCAAAGTGCTTGCAACTCTAGGGGTAATTATCCAAGCAGGAAATAGTTTAAAAAAAAACCCATCCTATGTGAGTTTTACCTATTGTGATGATGCGCTAAGTGTTTGGTTCCCCGGAGACCATCCACTGAGACAGAGGCTTTGTGGCTCTTTAAAGACTTGCCATTCTCATTGGTATTGAGACACTGTCACGGCGATCTGGCGTTCGTGGGCCCGTTCCTTCACACAATAAGACAGTGGTAATGTCGATGCCGGCTTGCGAGACATTGATCGATCTGATATAACCAGATTACTTCTTGTTGGGTTTGGAACGCCGGATTAGCTCCATGCTCGCGTTAAAACAGGGGGTCAAGATGAATTTGATCTGAAAGTTCAGAATGAAATGCATATTGTTTTGATACGCCAAATAAGCAATGGGATAATATTGTAAGATGCAGCGTAAGAAACGGACATGTGTGCCGATATGCCAATAGCTATTGAAGAAGTAAGGACAAACAATGTTCCATGGTAAAACCTTGTGTCTGAATCTTTGAATAAATACACTTACGTCATATAATATGATTACAAAATAAATGTCATTTGGGGGAATCCTAAAATGCAATCAATTAAGGGATTTACATTGGCTTGTTGTCACGGTCGTCTGAATGAATGGACCAAGGCGCCGCGCACTTAGAGTTCCACATGATTAATGAATATGAAACTCGCCAAAAACAATACAGACGAAAACGAAACGTGATGTTCTGGGCTGCTCACAGGCAGCTACACAAAAACAAGATCCCTCAAACGACAGGTGGGAAAAGGCTGCCTAAATATGATCCCCAATCAGAGACAACGATAGACTGCCTCTGATTGGGAAGCATACCAGGCCAACAAAGAAATAGAAAACAAAGATTGTCCACCCTAGTCACACCCTGACCTAACCAAATAGAGAATTAAAAGGATCTCTAATGTCAGGGCGTGACAGTTGTGAATATGTTTCATTTTGTCTTATTGAACTGATAGTTATGTAACTCTGTATATCTACACGTCTTCTTCAAAATGGTGGCTTGATATCAGAAAGGCTGGCTGGACGCCATCCAACCCAAGCGTTATATCTCCTTACTTGAAACAGCATCATTTGAGTAGGTTCTCAAGGTCTGTTAAATGAGCCATGCATCTGATAGTTGGTATAAAATCCATAGGTGAGGAGTGCAAACTTCATTGAACTAAAGTGGGAACAAACTTTGGATTATTGAACTCACTCATGTCATGTTCAATCAGGTGACGGAGCAACGGTACCGAGCATCAGAGTTTGTATTCCACACTTGCAACTCCAGCAATGGAAGACAAGGCTATAACTGTGCAGGAGTAAAGTTACATTGAGAAAGAAGGAGAGGAAACGAGTCGATATTTCCAAGTATCTTTGAACCAGCCCACCAATGAGCCCTACGACATTGTGAACGGCGCGCGACGACTCTGAAATAATCATAATAGAAGAATATGAATTTTCAAACGCTAACCTCGAGGCAAAGTGCTCGATCATCGGCGTTCGCTCCCCTAACCCCTCGTCTGGGTGCGGCGCGAGGGCTCCAGCATTTCGCCCTGCCACAAATCACAGAGCGCCGTCGCTTTATTCTTTCATACATCAAAATAAAAGAGGAGTATGTATTTTGTCTGCAAGTGTATATTTACAAATGAGCGGTTTTAATTTAAAAGAATGACCCAATTCTTCTCCGGTGTCAAAGACATGATGACGAATGCTTCGCCTGGAGTCGCGCTGCGTGATTGGTTTTCTATTGCATCAAAATCAGAGATTCATAGATCATGATAAAGTGGCCTGGACAATGCTTTGTTAATGACTAGGGGAGGCTACAGACTCGGATCGTTTTTTTAAAGAAACAGATTTTTCTTCAAATACATCTTCATCAAACTGGAAACATACATTGCTTTCAAACGTCATTTAGAAGTATGACATAGTTACAAGACAAACAACAACAAAAAAGGTTGTACTTGATGCTGGTAGTGCTCAAATGTGGAATTTACAAATTTCAGAAGCCTTTTTAAACCTCAAATACACTACAAGTTTTACATTTCCTGCATCGCAAGGTGATCAAATGAAGATTATTTATCTGTACTTGTAGTGATTTGACTACATGGTGACTGGGCGCAGGGGTTACAGAGGGGTATTACCATTACAGGAAGCATCATTGCATACTGCGCTGTCATTTTCTCTCAGAAACTGCAGTAAAGCAGTTGGACAAATTTTATGCCAGCAGAGTAACATCCCGTTTGCTTGCTTCTTTCTGACTGCTGTTTTTCCTTCCCTCTCAGTTTTCGGTTGAACTTGAGTCCTTGAGGCAGCTCCCCCGTCCTCTACACTTCCTGGCTGTGTGGGTTTTTAATAGAGAGAATGCCCTCCACCACCACTACCCCCGCCCCCTGCAGCTCTATTTACACTTCCTCCATGGCCCTGCCAAATCAGAGGCCATCAAATTGGGCAGTTAAGGGTCGGAAGAGCAAGGAGCACGTTTATCACTATATATGTCGAGAAATCAATGCAGGCTCTCCAATGACCGTCTTTTTATGGACAGCCAGGGAAATACACAAATGTAGGAGGAGGGAAGTGAATGAAGGCCTTCATTTTCACCCTCCCAAATTCACACAAAGGCATTAGCACATTAGTCTCTGTAGCTTACAGCTTCCTCATTGGAGTCCGTTTGAGCAGTCGGGCATATTCTTTGTCTTCACGGCTTTGCATAAAGCGACAAAGGAAAGTGTACAGATCAGATGACTCAGCATAGCATATCAATGAGGACCTCCTGCATACCTGCTCCTGTACGAGTCACCTATATATAGATACACACAAACAAACACACTGCTTGGCCAGGCACGTCTCCACGATTCCATCACTGGGTGCGTTGCAAATGCCCGAAGGGGAAACTAAGCAGCTGATTTAAATCGCGGCGGCTCAACCACAGCCCTTTCTTTATTTAGAAAAGCTGCTGCTGCTTCCCTGGTCCAGACCCCAAGGTCGGTGGTTGCATCACGTATGGTCAGCGGCTGCCAGCGCAGCAGCCTATCAGTCATCAGCCTTAATGACGAGGGGTCAGGCAGTTGTTCCAGGTGTAAAAATAGACTCCAGGAGAGTCAAACGCGTAAGCTTTCCGGGACAAGGCCAGGGATGGGACTTGGCAGTGGTGTACTTCTGGATTATCAGTCCATCCATAGCGTTGTCCTGTCTCCGACCAAAAGCAACAACC
This sequence comes from Oncorhynchus masou masou, assembly GCF_036934945.1. Classification (NCBI taxonomy): domain Eukaryota; kingdom Metazoa; phylum Chordata; class Actinopteri; order Salmoniformes; family Salmonidae; genus Oncorhynchus; species Oncorhynchus masou. The sequence continues at coordinate 49,223,873 of NC_088238.1, forward strand.
GTTGAATGAGAAGGGGAATAGAAAAGGCGTCGCTGACTACAGAGGGAAAGGCCCAGATTAATGCACTCACAATCATTTAGTGTTACCCTCCACTGGGTGCTATTCTGTTTGACCTCATTCGGACGAGTAAAGGTCCGTACACAAAAAGGGATGCTGAGCCTATAGTTCATCCTCGTTTGATTTGGCCTGGGTTAGCCTGGTCCAGCTTGGATGGGAATATTCAGCGAGCGCGCAGGGTACGGGTGCTCTCATCCTGTAAGAGCTCTGGGTCCCCTGCGTAAGCCACTCAAGTCATGCCACTTCCATTTGAAAAGCGGACGAGACTCACACACGTGTGTACTGTGTGGCTGGAATCTGTCCCCTTTCAAGTCAATTGTCTTGTGAGTATGTGCCTGTGAGTGTGTGTGTGTGTATCTGTGATGGTGTGTGTGTCTGTGAGTGTGTGCGTATTTGTGATTGTGTGTGTAACATTGTTTGAGAGAGAGAGAATGTAAGAGAGTGTATACGCTAGATAAAGTGTGTGAGCGAGAGAGAGAGAGAGAGAGAGAGAGATTGGAAGTGTGTGTGTGTGTGCTTGTTTGTTTGTGTGTTTGTGCCCGCTAATGCACGTGTTCGTGCATGCATGCACTGGGGCAAGGGTAAAAAGGGGTCAGTGTAGGGAGGGAGTATGCATCTCTAGAAGCCCTGTGAAATGAGAGCAGAAGGAACTTAGAGTACATTAAAGCGGTGTCATTGTTAATGATCAAACAGACGGCAATTAACGCTAACAAAACTCAGATGTCCTTTGGCCCAGAGGGAAGACAAACTATAACAGCTCTGTAGTACACCACTCCGTTAAAGAAACAAGGGGCTATTTAAAAAAAAGCAATCCTAAAAGTGGAGGGAGGATGTATTAATTGTCTCAATTTGGAAGATGAAACTAAGGGTAGAATTCATACCCACCTGCCCTCAGGTAACAGTACTTTCCGGTAATCATAGTACTTCACAAAGAGGTGCTCTGAAATGGCAACTCAGTGTTACACATATCCACCCGATATGGCACTTCAAAAGCAATTATTTCGATAGGCAGTGTTAAAAAAAAACTTCTTAAACGGTCCTTGCTATCCGGGTACCTTGGGGCATCCAACTCTGACATCACACCATTGACGTTGAAATGTTAAATGGTCATGGTTAAGGTTAGGGTTAGGTAAGGGCTAAGGGACATCCTAAGGACCTGGGATAGCACCAAGCTCAACACAGAGGCTGCAATATTCATACATTTGACATTTCTAGAATATAGAACTACTCAGCATCTCCACGGAATGCAACAGTATGACCTCGCATCAGTTGACCTGCACGGACACACCAGAACTGAAGGATGTAACATACATTCCACCGTATCAGGTGGATTATGGTTTCATATTACATTTATGGAATTCTTGTTTATATTGAGCCCAAATGGGACTCCTTGTCTCTGCGGCTCTGAGGTAGCTAGCGACAGATGGCAGGCCCCCTTATGGAGCGGCTATAGGCTTAGCTCTAGCATACCCACCAGCCTGGAGTAACCACACATGTTCCCATTGCAATTAAGTCTAGCTGACCCCTCTGAGCACCCGGTACCAGTGGGGCGTTTTTGTCGCATTTCCCCATGCAGATGCTAGCGCTAGTGCATCCAATGGGAAACTCCCTTTCCCACACGTCACGCTGTGCACATATGGCCCCTCCGTGTAAAGCACAGCTAATAATGCTGACATGTTTAGGAAATAACATAACGCGCTGCTGGAATATCAACGGGAGACATAGATGGTTTTGACCATCTGTATGACCAACAATGTTGAGGACACATATAGATGTCCAATGTCTTTGTATCGTGCATATAAAGGGGAAAGCATTTCAGATCAGACTGCAGGTGGTGAGATTGACATTTGAAGGAAGGATAGTGGCTACTAACGAACGAGCAGCGTATCACCTATATATCCAATGGCTCTGTCTCAAATAGTCTCCCCTCAATTACTCGCATCCCGTCTCCTCAGCTCATTCTGAAAGTTGTTGGAGGAGCAAGGTCTAAGCTACAGCCCTGCAATCCTTTTTCTCCCGTGTGTTTAGAAAAAGGAGGCGAGGAGAAAGGACGTGAGGAAAGGATTGAGAGAGGGCCAATGTTGGGAATTGATAGGTGTGCTCGTTACTGTAGTTGTAGTAGAACATTGGGTAAGATGAAGGGTTCCTTGCAGATGAAATGCAAGTGTTCAGCTTCCTCCCAGTTTGCCACTGTAGACAGCATTACGGGCAAAGCATTTAAATCGGTGGGGAAAACCGAACGCTGGACTCCACAACCCTCTTCTCCAAGTCAGAACTTCTCTGCTCCAAGTCAGAACAAGAATATCCTCTCTTCGTGATTATGATTTACTGATTAATCTTCTCATCTTCTGATGTTCTAATGTCACTGCCAGGGAGGAAAGAAGAGCAAAAAAAGATGCTTGAGAGCCTTTCCTCCAGTCTAGTTATCAGTGGTGTGAAGTACTTAAGTAAAAGTACTTTAAAGTACTACTTAAGTAGTTTTTGTGGAGATCTGTTTTTAACTTCACTATTTATATTTTTGACAACTTTTACTTCATTACATTCCAAAAGAAAATAATTTACTTTTTACTCCATACATTTTCCCTGGCACCTAAATGTACTCATTACATTTTTAATGTTTAGCATGACAGGAATATGCTCAAATTCACAGACTTTCAAGAGAACATCCCTGGTCATCCCTACAACCTCTGATCAGGCGGACTCACTAAACACAAATGCTTTGTTTGTAAATGATGTCTGAATGTTGTGTGCTATTCGTACATTTTAAAAGCAAGAACACGATGCTGTCTGTTTGCTTGATATGAGGAATTTGAAATATATACTTTTACTATTGATACTTAAGTATATTTAAAACGAAATACTTTAAGACTTTTACTCAAGTAGTATTTTACTGGGTGACATTTTCCATTAAGGTATCATCTTTACTTTATACTTTTTCCACCACAGCGTGTTATCCCTGATCATAACTGGTAAAGTAATGGACACAATGTGGCTTCCCATTGCCTTTAATGGATTAAGACAATTCTGCGTTTGTCCCAACATTTACATGGGCGGCAAAGAGGCGTGGGAATTAAACAAACGTCTTAATATAGCAAACCACAACCTGATGGGTGTCCCTCCCCCCACCCCGCGACAAAAAGCAGGCCTGTATCAAAATGTCTTCTTATGCCTTTTCCTGCCATTACCATCAGGTGACTCATTTGAATGTTATGGGTGATTAGGGAGTAGAGGCCTCTGCGTTCACAAATTAGCATGCTCAGAATGTGCTCGGTTGCCTCATGCCCCATGACTTCTAGGTAAATGTCTGCCTATGCAGATCCATCCCCCACCGAACGCGAGCTGAACATGGCTACCGGCAGCACACCTTCATGACGTAAAATAATGTATTAATCATCCTACCGTCAAATCACATTTGATTTGTCACAAACACGTGTTTAGCAGATGTTATTGTGGGTGCAGCGAAATGCTTGTGTTTCTAGCTCCAACAGTGTAGTAATATCTAACACGTGATATCTAACAATGTCACAACAATACACACAATACACACAAATCTAAAGGAAAGGAATGGAATTAAGAATTCTATAAATATTTGGGCGAGCAATGTCAGAGCGGCATAGAATAAGATACAGTAGAGTAGATTAGAGTACAGTATATACATATGAGATGAGTAATGCAAAATGTGTAAACATTATTAAAGTGATTGGTGTTCCATTATTAAAGTGGCCAGTGATGTCAAGTCTATGTATATAGGGCAGCAGCCTCTAATGTGCTGGTACTGGCTATTTAACAGTTTGATGGCCTTGAGAGAGAAGCTATTTTTCAGTCTCTCGGTCCCAGCTTTGATGCACCTGTACTGACCTCGCCTTCTGGATGATAGTGTGGTGAACAGGCAGTAGCTCGGGTGGTTGTTGTCCTTGATTATCTTTTTGGCCTTCCTGTGACATCGGGTGCTGTAGGTGTCCTGGAGAGCAGGTAGTTTGCCCCTGGTGATGCGTTGGGGCAGACCGCACCACCCTCTGGAGAGCCCTGCGGTTGGGGGTGGTGCAGTTGCCGTACCAAATCCCTAGCTAAAATATATCAGCATATGTGGTTTCCAGTTTGCAGAAAGCCCAGGAAAGCTACTTGAGGGCCGTCGTGGTATTGGCTTGGGGGGGATATACCATGACTATAACGAAGAGAATTCTCTAAGGGGGGTAATACGGATTTCATTTGATTGTGAGGTATTCTAGGTCCGGTGAACAAAAGGACTTGAGTGTCTATCTATCGGTATCCATCTATCTATTATATCTATTCATATTTACATCTATACATCCACCCATCATTGACCTACCCACCCATCACCCACCCATCCACCCCTCACCCACCCATCAACTCTTAATCCACCCATCAACCCTTCATCCATCCATCCACCCCCCACCCATCTATCCTTCATCCACCCATCCATCCACACTTCAGCCACCCATCAGCCACCCATCAGCCACCCATCAACCCTTCATCCATCCATCCACCCCCCACCCATCTATCCTTCATCCACCCATCCATCCACACTTCACCCACCCACCCATCAGCCACCCATCAGCCACCCATCAACACTTCATTCATCCATCCATCCCCCACCTGTCTATTCTTCATCCACCGTTCACCCACCCACCCATCTACCCTTCACCCATCCACCCTTCACTCAACCATCCTCTCTTCACTCATCCATCCACCCACCCTTCATTCACTCACCCATTCTTTATTCCTCCCATCACCCATCCATCCATCCTTCATCCATACACCCACCCACCCTTCTTCCACCCATCCACCTCAGTCTGTTTGTCTGTCAGTCAATCTGTCTATCCGTCCATCTATCCAATTTGGAGAGAGAGTGAAGCCACTCCATTGTCTGGGCACCAGCTCAGCTCTTCTCTGAGTGTTGAGCAGTACAAGAGCTCAAAGAGCATCACGGCTGTCAGTCTCTCTGTAAATTGCTCTGGTTCCCAGGGATCTGTCGGACTAGATGGTTGGGGTTCAGGCTGGAGTTTATCTGTTCTCCTCATCCAATTAGGAAATGAGTTACAACCCCCACTTACACTGGGGCCAATGGACACACAAATGTGCGCACACACACACACACACACACACACACACACACACACACACACACACACACACACACACACACACACACACACACACACACACACACACACACACACACACACACACACACACACACACACACCTTCAGGATCTGTCACTCGAACTATTTCTTAATTTAGATCTCAGGAGGGATAATCAGTCAAAACACACACAAATACACAGATGGATAAATATAAATGGTCTGTCTGTCTGTCTCCCCCTGCCACACAAGGCACACAACAGAGAATGCATCACATGCACACACTCCCTCCCACTCACTCACACACACACGCACTCACGGATACAGAACAACTACACACATACGCCGGTGGCTGGTGGCAGGAGTGGACAGGCCTTTGTGAGATAACGGGCAAACGCAGGCTGACAGGCTCGGCTGGGCCATTATTGAATTGCAGTGAAGACTATATTACTTTAGAGTGAGATAAAAGACTACATACAAGACGGATGGGCAGGGGACATCAAACAAGACTGTGTCCGGATTGTGCCAGGAGTAATCCAGCTGAAGGCAGTGCTGATTTCCCCTCAGACCAGGTGCCATTTCTCCTTTAATATTTCTTATGAGGAACCCGGCAAGGCCTTTCTTTATTTCTTTATCCTCTCTTCTGTTCTTCCCCCCTCCCTCCTCTCTTGCTTGCTTTCTTTATTTCTTCTTTTTTTTTTCACTCACTCTCTCGCCTCTATCTCCTCCCACGAATCACCATTGCACAAAAGTCTGATGTTATGATTGGAATTCTTCAGAATCGTTTAATTTCATGTTGTGTGCTCTAGACTGGGAGATGCTCGTGTGGGGCACAAAGAGAGGAGGACCTCTGGGGAAATTCGTGTTGTAAGGGGTGGCCTCGAATGCAATGTAACCGGCGTAAAGGCATCTGATGCTGGAAAAACATTGTTTGCCTTGTGTTGTGTCTGGAACTGGATCAGTCAAAACAAGTTTCTCTCATCTTTTTATTCTAGTGAAAGTAACATATAAAGGGGCACTGCACCCACTGATTTGGCCTTGTTTTTTGCCTTTCTCTTCATGAAATCCTGGCAGCTATGACAGAAGCCAAATGTGAGTTGGCTTGGGGGTGTGGTTTCGATGTGGGTGTTTCTTGGGTGTGTCGTAGTAGTAGCCTAGTGGTTGGAGTGTAGGGCCAGTAACCGGAAGGTTGCTGGATCGAATCCCCGAGCTCACAATGTAAAAATCCATCATTCTGCCCTTGGGCAAGGCAGTTAACCCATTGTTCCCCGGGCGCCGAAGACGTGGATGTTGATTAACTTCTTCGATATAGGGGGCGCTCTTTTAATTTTTGGATAAAAAAAACGTTCCCGTTTTAAACAAGATATTTTGTCACGAAAAGATGCTCGACTATGCATATAATTGACAGCTTTGGAAAGAAAACACTGCAAAAAAACTGCAAAGATATTGTCTGTGAGTGCCCCAGGACTAATGCTATAGGCGAAACCAAGATGAAATTTCATACAGGAAATGCCCCAGATTTTGAATGCGCTGTGTTCCAATGTCTCCTTATATGGCTGTGAATGCATCAGGAATGAGCCTACACTTTCTGTCGTTTCCCCAAGGTGTCTGCAGCATTGTGACGTATTTGTAGGCATATCATTGGAAGATTGACCATAAGAGACTACATTTACCAGGTGTCCGCTTGGTGTCCTCCGTCGAAATTATTGCGCAATCTCCAGCTGCGTCCACTTTTCTATTAGGTTCAGAGGAGAAAGGCAACTGCCACGAATTATATATCATCGAATAAATATGTGAAAAACACCTTGAGGATTGATTCTAAACAACGTTTGCCATGTTTCTGTCGATATTATGGAGTTAATTTTGAAAAAAGTTTGGCGTTGTAATGACGTTTTTTTTTCTTAGCCAAACGTGATGAACAAAATGGAGCGATTTCTCCTACACAAATAATCTTTTTGGAAAAACTGAACATTTGCTATCTAACTGAGAGTCTCCTCATTGAAAACATCCGAAGTTCTTCAAAGGTAAATGATTTTATTTGAATGCTTTTCTTGTTTTTGTGAAAATGTTGCCTGATGAATGCTAGGCTTAATGCTATGCTAGCTATCAATACTCTTACACAAATGCTTGTGTAGCTATGGTTGAAAAGCATATTTTGAAAATCTGAGATCACAGTGTTGTTAACAAAAGGCTATGCTTGTGAGCCAATATATTTATTTCATTTCATTTGTGATTCTCATGAATAGTTAACGTTGCGTTATGCTAATAAGCTTGAGGCTATGATTACACTCCCGGATACGGGATTGCTCGACGCTAGAGGTTAAGGCAGCCCCCCACGCCTCTCTGATTCAGAGAGATAAATTACTAGGTATCCCCCTTTCCTTTCCCATCTGTCCGAACCTTGCCCTCATCTGTTTCCCCTCACTCAATCACAACAACCAAACCTTCTACAGGTTGAGTTCAATAACTACAGATATGGTGAGATGCCAGAGGAAGCTTTGAATAGACCAGTAGCCTACAGAGTAATATGTACATATTCAAAACGAAGCGTTTTGATAACTTTCAAATGTAAAAAACAAGTAAAGTTGTGACCAGTCAAATTTTAATGTAGAGTGCCAGGTCTCACTCAATTTAGAGACATCAGTGTCAAGCCCGTCTGTCAGTCTGGACTTAACCACATCACATCATCTTGCAAGTCTCCATATGCTGGCTCCATACATGTTTCTGTGAACACATACACACAGTCTCTGTTCTATTGCCAATGGCAATTAGGCTCGGTAATATCTGACACACAAAAAGGTACAATGTTGAAGTTTGAACAGGTCATATAAAACCTACTCAATGATGGTCTCCCCATCTAACGACCGATGCTGGCGTCTGGCAAAAGCATCTACAGTCCATCGGTAGAAATAGGCAGAGTTGAGGCAGAGGTCATCAGTGATGCATAGAATACAAATACCGTACTCGTTTATTAGTAATCACCCTCAGTCCCACACAGTGGATGTGTTGAGTACCTGGGCCTGGTTCCATAAAACACTTCAAGTGAATTTTCCCCTTATCTTTTCTTTGAAAGTTTCCTTAATTTTAAGTCAGTTGCACAAAAATTGTTATGGTGAATTTCCCCCTTAAAAAAAGTGAAAAAGTTAAGGAGGTGAATGTTGCTTTCATCTGCTCTGGTGACAAAAGGAAAACATCAACCAGCTAGCTACTTAGCTAAACAATGGAAGTTCCACAATCCATGGCTACAATGCTAGCTGGATAGTTAGCTATAGTTACTCTGTAAGCTAGCTTGACATACTAGAAAGTCATATAAACAAGTTGAGAAAAAAGAAACTACAAGAAACGTGGTTTATTATCTTCTGAAGCAATTTGCTTATCCTGTCTTGATTGTAGAAGTTCTATTTTGCGATCTCACAAAATTAAAGTGATCTCCCGACAAGACACTTAGTCAATGAATCAGGCCGTCTCTCTGGTAACCAGATAACCAGTATGCGAAAGTGTCATCAAGGCAAAGGGTGGCTACTTTGAAGAATCTCAAATATAAAATATATTTTGATTTGTTTAACACTTTTTTGTTTACACCAAGATTCCATATGTGTTATTTCATAGTTTTGATGTCTTCACTATTATTCTACAATTTAGAAGATAGTAAAAATTAATAATAATCTTTGACTGGTACTGTATATACACATACATACAGTTGAAGTCGGAAGTTTACAAACACCTTAGCCAAATACATTTAAATTGTTTAACTTGGGTCAAACATTTTGGGTAGCCTTCCACAAGCTTCCCACAATACGTTTGGTGAATTTTGGCCCATTCCTCCTGACAGAGCTGATGTAACTCAGTCAGGTTTGTAGGCCTCCTTGAACGCACACACTTTTTCAGTTCTGCCCACAAATTTTCTATGGGATTGAGGTCCGGGCTTTGTGATGCCACTCCAATACCTTGACTTTGTTGTCCTTAAGCTATTTTGACACAACTTTGGAAGCATGCTTGGGGTCATTGTCCATTTGGAAGACCCATTTGCGACCAAGCTATAACTTCCTGACTGATGTCTTGAGATGTTGCTTCAATATATCCACATAATTTTCCCCTCCTCATGATGCCATCTATTTTGTTAAATGCACCAGTCAGCGAAGCAGCAAGCACCCCCACAACATGAGGCTGCCACCCCGTGCTTCACGGTTGGGATGTTGTTCTTTGGCTTGCAAGCCTCCACCCTTTTCCCTCCAAACATAACGATGGTCATTATGGCCAGTTCTATTTTTGTTTCATCAGACCAGAGGACATTTCTCCAAAAAGTACGATATTTGTCCCCATGTGCAGTTGCAAACTGTAGTCTGGCTTTTTAGTGGCAGTTTTGGAGCAGTGGCTTCTTCCTTGCTGAGCGGCCTTTCAGGTTATGTCAATGTAGGACTCGTTTTACTGTGGATATAGATACTTTTGTACCTGTTTCCTCCAGCATCTTCACAAGGTCCTTTGCGGTTGTTCTGGGATTGATTTGCACTTCTCGCACCAAAGTACGATCATCTCTAAGAGACAGAACGCTTCTCCTTCCTGAGCGGTGTGACAGCTGCCTGGTCCCATGGTGTTTATACTTGCGTACTATTGTTTATACAGATGAACGTGGTATTTGGAAATTTCTCCCAAGTATAAGGTCTTGGCTGATTTCTTTTGATTGTCCCATGATGTCAAGCAAAGAGGCACTGAGTTTGAAGGTAGGCCTTGAAATACATCCACAGGTACACCTCCAATTGACTCAAATGATGTCAATTCGCCTATCAGAAGCTTCTAAAGCCATGACATCATTTTCCGGAATTTTCCAAGCTGTAAACTTCTGACCCACTGGAATTGTGATACAGTGAATTATAAGTGATAACAATCTGTCTGTAAACAATTGTTGGAGAAATTACTCGTGTCATGCACAAAGTAGATGTCCTAACCGACTTGCTAAAACTATAGTTTGTTAACAAGAAATTTGTGGAGTGGTTGAAAAACAAGTTTTAATTATTCCAATCTAAGTGTATGTAAACTTCCTACTTCAACTGTACATACACATAAATACACACATATATATATATATACAGATATACAGATGTAAACTGATTTGCTCCCGAATGGATTGGATTCAGGCCCGGTGACCCTGTCACACTATGCAACCAACTGTGACATGCTTTGCTATGGCCCTGGGTTGGTTTGAGTTTGTTGCTGCTAGTTAGTACACTGTTGTAGTCAGAGATGAGTTAGCTAGTACCACCGTAGCTGCATCCAATATCTTTTGGCGCACTAGAAATTGGCTAATCTGATTGTTTTGTCTAAATTACACTAACGTAGAGTGGCATTGAAATATGTTGACATTGTTATAGTAGGACAATAATTAGTAGGAAACAACTTTGATAATTGTATCTACAACAACCTTAATTTACTCGTTGTGATGCACTGAGGTTCCAAATTATTGTTGACGGGACTGACTTTATGACCCAAATTATCCTATTTGCACTTAATGGTACATTTTGACACTAGATAAAATATTTCCGAATCATATCGATGCCGCAGGCCGTTTTCAAAGGGATTCAGTTTTTTTTAGAGGCAGTCACTCTTTCAGTCTCTCTACTGTTAAATTCAAACACTTAGGGCTGCCAATTGTTGAATTAAAAAGGCTATGAATAAAACACTATCATGAAAGCTTTTATCATTATTCATTTCTTATACAGTACAGGGAAGTATCCCTTTACACTCAACCAACAAGATGACCCCATCCCTCCTGCTAATTAGGCTACTTTTGCATTTTGTGTTGTTGAGGGGGATGCTGTAAATGTGCCGAGATATGTAAATCTGCTTTTTGTTTTTTTGTTGAGGGGGATGCTGTAAATGTGCCGAGATATATTGAAGTGTACATTACTGTGTATAATGTATATTGAGGGGCATTGATGAGGATACAAGGCTCATCTGTAAAAGAGACCCTGGTCCCAGCATGACTCCCTGTCAAAACAATGGTTAAATTAAATCAAATCAAGAGGACTCGATGTGTTCTGAAAAATGAGACATTGAGGATTATAAAAATACATATTTGATGTCATACAAGCAAACTACACACTCTTGAGTTCAAATGTGCATTTCACACATTTCACATAATTTACTGTATCAATGTTTATGATTACTATGTTTGATGTACAGTTACAAGCAGGGGTGCAACTTTCACTGGGGACAAGAGGGTCATGCCCCCACGGTTTGAAATTACATTTTTGTCCCCCCCCCAGTTTTATCATTGAAATGTCATTCAAAAAGAGGCAAAGGTGTGCTTTAGGACCATGCGGACACCTCCAAGCAGCCGGGTAGTCTGTTTGGAGTGTACAGCCTGCTGGATTTATGACTGTGTGGACAACACAGAGCGGGCTGACAGGCTGTGTGAATGCAAAGCTTCTGGAAGACTGGCTGGACTAGCATGGGAGAATTGAGCATAGTTCAGTGTGTATGTTTTGCGCTCTTTCACCGAGTTGTAAAAGCAAGCAGAGTAGAAACGGGCTACTCTTTAGTTGACTGATGTAGCTGGCAAAGTAAGTGCTATTTAACTTAAAAGAAAACAAATAAACTAGGGTTTATTCGCTGTGCTGAGCTAGTATTGTAACTGACATGTAAAGTTAGCTAATGTTTCATCCTCTCTCGACCGCGGATCACGCATCTGAACGCACTCATGACTCCATTCTATGCACACCAACATTACTTTCTTTGTCTCTGAAGTGCTAAGACTAAGATTGTATTTTGACAGAATAAAAAGCTTTCAAATGATGCCCACTTGACCCAGACTGTGATTTATAATGGGCTGTGTTTGGTAAACAACAGTAATTGTGTGAGGGTGGGGATGAAGGGCTGTGTTCCAAACAAAAAACTACAAACATGCTTGGTTTAGTTCCTCAATGGCACAGCTAGGATAGCTCAAAAAAGCATCTATATTTTAAGGCTCTTTCCTTGTGTCATTAAAGTGTATTGTCATTACTGAGGAAATTTGCACACGTTGGAGAAAGTAAAGTAAATGTAAAATGCACATAAAATCAACAGTGTAATTTTTGGATTCAGTCTTGTGTCAGGTCAACTGTTGTCCTCACCTTTAGTCTAAAAATGTTCTCCAAACTCCAAATGTTCTCCCATAATTTCCAAACTTTTCTCTTTCAATTGCTACCATGGTTATGCATATGCTGCTCATATTTCTTCTGTTCGAAACATTTCAATTTAGCACTATCCATAGATGACCATTTCCACAAGTGTAAAGGGTTAATTACAAATGTAAACAAACAATGCATTTGCTCTGAGGAATTTATTGTTAGTAATAGAATACTTTATTTTTATCCACCACAAGGAAACACCATACTTTCTTACTTGGCAGCGCTAAACGGCATTGGACTTGACAGGAATGTCGGCATGTCATTAATCAAAAATATATGCATAGAAATCATCCTTACACCTCCACACAGGTTACACTCAGGTGCCGTAGTTGCTTCCCGTCGTATTATTGATAAATTGCACCAGTACCAACAGTTGCGAACGTTGTGCCTTGGTCGAGACGTCATAATAAGAAATGACCTCAGATCCGTAGCAGCATTATTTTGCTTGTGCACCGCCCTCCATTGGCTCGAGGCTTAATTGAAATGCGGATGATGATGAGGAAAGACACTTCACTGTCCCAGAAAAAAACTTTGACAACAACACAAAAAATGTGTTTGTTGAAATTCTGAACGTACACACCCAAAAGGAGCACTCCGGTGAACTCCCTTCTCTTCTTTAACTAATTGACGTCCCAGTTAATCGTCTGTACTTAACCTCTCTGGGATATGTGGGTGTCCCACCTGGCCAAAAGTCAGAGAAAATGCAGAGCGCCAAATTTAAATAAATTACTATAAAAATCAAACTTTCATGAAATCGCACAAGTAAGATACCAAATTAAAGCTACACGTGTTGTGAATCCAGCCAACATGTCAGATTTCAAAAAGTCTTTTCAGCGAAAGCAAACAATGCTATTTTCTCAGAGTAGTACCTCCGTAAACAAAGAGAGAAAAACTATTTCAACCCTGCAGGCGCAAATGAAAACGCAGACATAAAAATATAAATCATCCCTTACCTTTGACGAGCTTCTTCTGTTGGCACTCCAATATGTCCCGTAAACATCACAAATGGTCCTTTTGTTCCATTAATTCCGTCGATATATATTCAAAATGTCAATTTATTTGGCGCGTTTGATACAGAAAAACACCGGTTCCAACTTGCGCAACGTGACTACAAAATATCTCAAAAGTTACCTGTAAACTTTGCCAAAACATTTCAAGCTACTTTTGGAATACAACTTTAGGTATTTAAAAAAATAATCGATAAAATTGAAGACGGGATGATCTGTGTTCAATACAGGAAGAAAACAAACTGACGCTACCTTTCTGGAGTACTTCTCCTGTCTTATCCGGTGTCCTGTGTGAATTTAAGTATGCTCTCTCTAATTCTCTCTTTCTCTCTTTCTTTCTCTTTCTCGGAAGACCTGAGCCCTAGGACCATGCCTCAGGACTACCTGGCATGATGACTTCTTGCTGTCCCCAGTCCACCTGGCCGTGCTGCTGCTACAGTTTCAACTGTTCTGCCTGCGTCTATGGAATCCTGACCTGTTCACCGGACGCGCTACCTGTCCCAGACCTATTATTTGACCATGCTGGTCATTTATGAACATTTGTACATCTTGGCCATGTTCTGTTATAATCTCCACCCGGCACAGCCAGAAGAGGACTGGCCATCCCTCATAGCCTGCTTCCTCTCTAGGTTTCTTCCTAGGTTTTGGCCTATCTAGGGAGTTTTTCCTAGCCAACATGCTTCAACACCTGCATTGCTTGCTGTTTGGGGTTTTAGGCTGGGTTTCTGTACAGCAATTTGAGATATTAGCTGATGTACGAAGGGCAATATAAATACATTTGATTTGATTTTGATTTGAAATCTGGATTCCCAATGAAATCCCATTGAAAAGAGAGTGACCTCAAAAATAAAAAATCGGAATGGTTTTTCATCGGGGTTTCGACCTGCTACATAAGTTCTGTTATACTCACAGACATGATTCAAACAGTTTTCGAAACTTCAGAGTGTTTTCTATCCATATCTACTGATACTATGCATATCTTATCTTCTGGGAGTGAGTAGCAGGCAGTTGAATTTGGGCATGCATTTCATCCGGATGTGAAAAAACTGCCCCCTGTCACCAAGAAGTTAAATTGATGAAGAGCCCAATGCATTATGACCACTGCAGTGGAATTCGGTGTGTGAATAAACATAGGTTTCTCTTTAATAAAAAAACGGGTGTAATCGTGAAATAGAGTGCCACACACATTTTAAATTAATCCTGCAGTCAACACTTTCTGAGAGGTTGTGCCGGTATAGCGAGAATGGTTCCATTGTCTTATTTTTCCTCCGATGTGATTCACAATATGATAATAATAATTAAGTGAGGTTATTAATTTTTAATGAGAGCCCTAAATGGTGTGCCCCTTGGGCCTATAACCTCTTGGTTTTAATTAATATGTGGTGGGTGCACATTAGGCTTTCAATTAGAGTGGGGGGTATGGCCAGGCAATCACCAAGCGATTTCAATCCATATGCTCATCAAGGGTCCGAGTCATGGCTTTTTAAATCAACCACTCAATCGCCCGGAAGGAAGAAAGAAGGGGAAAACTTGCATCTATCAGGCATTAGCTTAAGACACTGCACGCCGACGTTAAAGATGGGTGGGGAGATGTTGAACTTCAAGAGTGCTTTTTTTCTAATGAGGTTAGATTAAGCCAGCAACATGGCATTAAAGAGAGAGGGGATTCAGAAGAGCAAAAGGGAAAAAAGGTAGAATCCCTCAAGAAAGGAGGGGAGCGGGGATTAATGAGATGCAAATGATCCCACATTGGTTTAAATGCTGACAGCTGAAGTGTCGCTTTGACAGAGGCGAACAAGCTCCAGTACACACTCCCTGTTTTCAACCCAAACAAATGGCTGTGACATGCCAAGGTCTGTGTCGCAGTGTCTGTCTCTGTGTCTGTCGGCTGCCGCGGGTGACGCGTTGCGTGTCTCGAAGCAGTCAAGACGCCTCCTGCGCCATGTGTGGGGGGGGGGGGGCATCCTTCCCAACATTCATGTCACAGAATTAAATGACCCTGGTGCATATTGATTCAGAGTGCATCGCTCTCTTGGGAGGTGGGGTTGGGCATGGCCTGGGGCTTTTCCTGGAGAGAGTGGCGAGAAAGCAGCACTCGTGTTCCCAGAAAAATCGAGGGAGGCAGAGAGCGAGATACAGATAAAGAGAAAACCCTCTCCCTCCCCCCAGTTTAGCCACACAGACACTTAACAAGCCCCTCAGCTCAATCTCACCTGGCCACAGTATCAACAACAAGACACAGTGGCATTCAGCTGGAAGAGATGGAGTCTTCAACCGACAGGCCTATATCCCCCATGACTAGTCTGGAGAAGCCAAGTGATATTTATTTACCCTTATTTTACCAGGTAAATTGACTGAGAACATATTATCTTTTACCGTAACGACTTGGGGAAGAGTTACAGGGGGGAGAAGAGGGGATGAATAAGCCAGTTGGAAGCTGGGGATGATTAGGTGGCCATGATGGAATGTGGCCAGGTTAGGAATTTAGCCAGGAGAATAGGGTTAACACCCCTACTATTATGATATGTGCCATCAGATCATAAGTGACCACAGGGAGTCAGGGTAACAATAGCCAGCAGCATATCGCCCTGCTTACCACTGCTGGCTTGCTTCTGAAGCTAAGCAGGGTTGGTCCTGGTCAGTCCTTGGATGGGAGACCAGATTCTGCTGGAAGTGTTGTTGGAGGGCCAGAAGTAGGCACTCTTTCCACTGGTCTAAACAATTCCCCAGGGTAGGGTGCTGTCTTTCGGATGGGATGTTAAACAGGTGTCCTGACTCTCTGAGGTCATTAAAGATCCCATGGCACTTTTCGTAAGAGTAGGGTTTTAACCCTGGTGTCCTGGCAAAATTTCCAATCTGGCCCTCAAACTATCATGGTCACCGAATAATCCCCAGTTTACAATTGGCTCATTATTCAGGGCCCATATCCACAAAGTGTCTCAGAAAAGGTCCTAAGGAATCTGTTTTCGGACCCCAAAAAACTCCCCGGTTTGAGGAGGATGTTAAGACACTGCTCAGAAAAACTTTGAGCCAGGAGTAACTAATAAAAGTCTATCATTTAGTAATCACAACAATTTGAGTTACTGCAAAGGAAAGCAAGTGATGATGCTCATTGACATGGAGCAAATGATGGGGAATAACCAATGAGGTGAACTGTGAACTCAATGAGAACTCAATGTGAACTCAATGAGCTTCAGACAACCACAGTGAATGTGACTGTATATCAAATGTTGCAATGGTAAAACGTTTGATATACATTTTGCCTGACATGATCACGTTGCCTACTTTTAATTATTGGTGTGTGTGTGTAAGTTAGGAGCACAGAATAGTCTAGAATGTCATTGTATGCTGTAGCGTTAAGATTTCCATTCACTGGAACTAAGGGGCCTAGCCCGAAACATGAAAATCAGCCTCAGACCATTTTCCCTCCTACACCAAACTTTACAGTTGGCACTATGCATTTGGGCAAGAAGCGTTCTCCTGGCATCCATCAAACATAGATTAGTCCATCGGACTGTCATATGGTGAAGCGTGATTCATCACTCTGGAGATCGCGTTTCCACTGCTCCGGAGTCCAATGGCAGTGAGCTTTACACCACTCCAGCCGATACTTGGCATTGTGCATGGTGTTCTTAGGCTTGTGTGCGGCTACTCGGCCATGGAAACCCATTTCATGAAGCTCCCGACGAACAGTTTTTGTGCTAACGTTGCTCCCAGAGGCAGTTTGCAACTCGGTAGTGAGTGTTGCAACTGAGGAAATTATTTTTACGCGCTATGCTCTTCAGGGGGGTATTGTGTGTAGATTGATGAGGGAAAAAAATATTTAATACATTTTAGAATAAGGCTGTAACGTAACAAAATTAGGAAAATTCGAGGAGTCTGAATGCTTTCCGAAAATGCCCAAGAAAACAGTGTGTATATATTTTGAACCAATTCTGATATTTTAGTGTGACGGCATATTGCACTGAATCATGCAGCACGATGGTTGTTAAAAATAGTTATTTTGATCATATCACCATTATATCAACACTACCGTTTAACAACTCAATCGCTTTGGTACAGTAGGCATCAGGTCACTTGCCGATAATGTTGCATGAAACGTTAGAAAGGTCTATCATGTTTACCCAAACACAATCAAAGTTAACATAGCCACTAGATGCTTTCAATTGCCCAGCTTATAAGGATTAAGGCATATTTTTTAACAACGTGATATTCCGCTTGAAATAACACAATGTGGGTTCATGAAACAATCCGAAGAAGAAGGAGATTATTTATTAGCCTAGTGGTAATAAGTATTTAGGCATTGCATGTGAATTAGGCCACGTGAAATCGTTGTCAAAAGCGCACGAGATACAGTTGCATGCTGGTCTAGATTATTTATAGGTTGATGGCATAGAAATATGAAAACAACCGATCAACAACTCCAAAGCAATGTCCTGTCTGTGTCGCAGGACCCACTTGTTCTATTTTCAAGGCACCTTGCTAGTAACTCTTAACGGGTTGGGACAGCTCATGAGGTCTCCTAAATGTCAGTCAACTAGGTGGGACTCTTATGACTAAAGAGGCGTCCTGCATAGCTTGTATTTTTACCCATAAGAGTAGGAGTAAAAATGTTCCTATTCTCAGCACTTGCGACCAATTTTCTACTCGTAGATGCTTTGTGGATACCTTCTCTGGTCATCAATCTAGGGACCGACCAGGACCGACCCTGCTTAGCTTCAGAGGTAAGCCAGCAATGGAGTGCAGGGTGGTATGCCGCTGTGATGAGTATTTAGACTCCTCTAATACTCAGAAAAGACGATGTAGGATCAATCCTGCTTTAATGCTCTTTGAGTAATCGACTATGGGACTGTGTACGTTAAGTGCAAGTTTTCATCTTTTGTTTTGTTCCGCGAGACTATCTCTTTGTAATACATGAGCACAGTTTTAGTGGTCGACGTGTGCTGTTAATAAATTGCACAGCTTAAGTGTAGTATTAAACCAAGCAGCAGTTGCTCAGGGGGAAATGGTAAATGATGCCCTAACTTAATGTATTCCTTCCTTGTTGTTGTCCAAGAGCATTTTGTATTCTACTGTCATACACACATACACACACACCTACACACACGCACGGAGAAGGAGAGTGCTTAGCAGAGTCATTAACCATTCTAGGAGTCCCTGTGAAATGCATGAGGCTTGTAGATGACTGTAATTTCCCAGGCACTGCTGTGGAACCTCAGGTCTCAGTTCATGTAAATATTAAAGCTCAGAGCAAAACAAACCACTCAAGGACTTCAACAAACAGGTCTGTTTGAAGAAATGGCAGAATTCCTCACCACTTCATCGAGGTTGCTAAAAATAACATCCAAGAGTATCTTGTATATAATATTGCTTTTAACCAAAGCAAACAGTAATCAAGGCAACCATTTTCAGATGGGTGGCCCAGGTGGGAATCAAACCCACAACCTTTGCGTTGCTAGCGTTTGGCTCACCAACTGAGCCAAACAGGGCCACATTTGGTTCTGCAGAAGGCATCCTTAGCTGTATATGACACATTGGACATCTAAAGACTGAAGGTCTGCCAACTGTTCAAACGCAAGAATGCACCCGCATCCTCAAGAGGTGGCCCCTCACCGAGGTGGCCCCGAATTAGAAACACCCTCAAACACATTTCCCCATGCTGTCGTCACACTGGCGAGAGAACGACAGAGGAAGCGAGAGAAGAACGACGATGGTTAATGTACACCAGCAATTACCGACCATCATAATCACAGCATCCATTGACAACATAATCAGAGCACAATCAGGTGGTGAATCAGAAGCAATTTGCAAAGTAGCCCTACATCTTGGAGGGGTTGGCTAAATCCTCCAATTGTGCATGGAGGGCTGAAAAGGTCTAATTAATGTAATGAGGTGGTGACAGAGAGGCTAACCGCGAACTCGGCTAGGCACGAGCCACCTATGAATATGAGACAAACGTCGGCAGGCGTTAGCCTTCCTCGCTAATATCAGGAAACTGGGTTCAACGGCAGCTCTGCAGACTCCATTACGGTGCCAATTCAAAAAATGAGCAGGTGTCAAATTGGGCTTGATTGAGAAGATGAGAAGACAAGAAACGACAGATGTACAAGTTGTTGTGGCAATTTGTCCTGTAATTTCCGTCTTTTGTGTGTGTGTGTGTGTGTGTGTGTGTGTGTGTGTGTGTGTGTGTGTGTGTGTGTGTGTGTGTGTGTGTGTGTGTGTGTGTGTGTGTGTGTGTGTGTGTGTCGCTGTGTCTAAAGTGTTGTGATAATGAGCAGCACAAGTACCTATTTTTCCCTGTGGTGGCTGATTATCTTTGCAAAGGTCTGGCTGCTAACCAAGATGTGTAGATATTGATAAAATCTTGTCTTTTTAGTTTTAAAATGTATCCTTGTAGAGGAACGGGGGGGGGGGGGAACATGTAAAGAGACAGACAAAAATATCTGCTGAAATTTCTCACGATCTGCCAGCATGTTAACTGCAAAAAGGAAATACCTTGTGGTTATGTTATTAAACTTAAAAATGAACAGCACGGAAACGGAATTAATCGGCACCAAAAAGGGATGCAGATATACACAGTTGAGCAAATTGAATTGGAATGTAAATGACAAAACGTTTCACGTACCGGCCTCCAAATTCACAGTCTGTGCTTTTCCCTCCGTTGCTCAAATGTGGATAACAACAAAATTAATTATACATATTAACGCTTGCCAATTTATTTTTCATGCGCATCTCCCCGAAAACGGCTTTCCACAAAAGCTGCCCGTCCAGAATGTGAACTAACTAATCTTGGTCTGCCTGAAGAGAGAAAACAAGCTCCTTTGAGGGAATAAGCTCCATTCTGTAACAGCGTTTACATGTGTGGCTGAGCACAGAACCTTCTACTTGGAAGTTCAATCAAGAGCCATCAGAGGAATGGTTAGCAGATAATACCGAAACTACTTTGCTTTACAAGTACAAATGGACGGAGGCACGGAGGCATACCACACACATAGCATGATTCATAATTTAGGCCCCCCTTTTACAATCAGTGTCCCTTGTAATTATGAGCTCACATGGTAGTTAAACAGGCAGTTACAATGTAATTGCAGTGTAGCTACATACTCTTACACTGTGGTTACAGCTGCTTCATAAGTACAAGTTATGATCTAACAGTCTTATCAAACAGCAACAGTACAACGGCCCTTGCGGGGCCTCGAACCTGCTGGGTCTCCCAGTCCAATGGCAGACCTGCTAACCACCGCACCAATGAAGGCTAACCCATTTGGGGAGGGGTTTACCCTCTTTAACCCAACATTCATACCACGGCAAGGCTCATTACAGTATGACAATCCAGCAGGAAATATCCAAATCAAGTGCAACACTCAAAAACCTAAAAACGCACAGGCAGGCCAACAAAGTTTGGCTAAGCAAACTGCAAGGTTCTTTGCATTGACTCCCTGTGGCCATCATTTAGAAAGGTATGCCCTCAATTCCATTGATGCCGTGTTCCCGCGTTCTTCAAAACACCTCTGTTGTGTCAGATGGGAGCTGGACTCCTCCCAATATCCTGAAGGCTTATTGGTACAATGTATCTACCAAACCCAGAGAGGGCACGCAGACACAACAGGGGAAGTTCAAACTCATCCGAACGTGAGCTAACTGGGGGAGGTATGTAAAGGAGCCTACATTAGGCTTCCTAACCCCTACATATCAGGTTTATGTCACCTTACATCAAGATGCATAGCGGTGACCCATTCTTGTTCAAACTGGGCTAATTAGCTACACTGGAATAGAAAAAAAATGTCACCTTTGTAAAGACATCTACTGATGTGTCACTTTTTTATGAAACCAATGACCTTTGTGTATCGCAACCTACAGCAGCAGGATTTCTTAGGTGGCGCCTGATAGTGTTCAGAAACCAACCGGACCTTCTGCTCTGCTCCTCATTCTGTGGCTGCCTCTCAAAAGCAGTGCACTGCGGAGGTACTAGAGCGCCGTGTGGGACACAGGCCGTCGTAGCTCTATTCGCCATTACAATCACGGAGTGACTACTGCTGTTACATCACGAGTGACCTATGCAGTATGCTCGGCAAAATGTGATGAATGAGTTTGGTGGGATGTTAAAGGTGAGAACGAACCGTGTTTCGGGAGTCCAGAGCTCTGACGGATATTAGACCTCATTAAGAGCTTGTTGGACTCTCGCTTCGGCTGAAATATAAAGCCAACAGCTAAAAGGTGTGAAGAGGAGAACAAACCTTCCAGCGGCATTACGTCTTAGTTATTTCTCTAAAGAGCTCTGCTTGGACAGACTCCAAGGTGAGATTTATAAGGGATCAGTTTCCCTACAAACATACAGTACAGCCTATATTTGCCATGCATTTGGGGTTGAAGTATATAGCTTGAGCTAACACAACCAATGGCATGGGAGGGGGATTCATCTTGACACAACACCACTTTTGAGGTCTGAAGATTCTGGAGCAAATTTTCACGAACCCACTATGCGATGTTTGAGTAAAGCGGTAACAACGATCTCCACATACTAACCGGGCATTAACCAGTCCTTACCCCTCAAGTTCTTACAAGCGGAATGGCCTCGTCACATTTGAAGGGTTGAATCATGTTTAAAATCATAGGCCTTTACTCCACAAATTTGACATGAGCCAGTTTTCCATATTAACTACTGCTCTCCTCCAACAGTCAGAGTGTGTGTGTGTGTGTGTGTGTGTGTGTGTGTGTGTGTGTGTGTGTGTGTGTGTGTGTGTGTGTGTGTGTGTGTGTGTGTGTGTGTGTGTGTGTGTGTGTGTGTGTGTGTGTGTGTGTGTGTGTGTGTCTGTGTGTCTGTGTGTGTGTGCATATGCGTGTGTGTATGCATGCACGTGTGTGTGTGTTCAGTTTAGTGTGTGTACGTGTTTGCCTGCCTGTGTGTGTGCATGTGTATGTTTGGGTCTGATGGTGTGCGTGGGTTAAAATCACACCAGAGACTTGAGCTGGCAGATCTATTATGCACGTCATCAATCTTGGGGGATTCTGGCATATCACTAGCCGAACAAATTGTCAGTTATCAAAACTCAATTTCAAAAATGACATGTCAGTATTCTCTCTCTCTCCCTCTGCTCAGCTACTCAGCATGGGTCGGAATATCCAAGGCCTCCCCTTCAGAGGACAAACCAAGTTCAGTCCACCCTCCCCTCTCTACAGCTTAAGCACCACTAGTTTTGTATTCAAAGAGTTAATGGGCAGGAAGAGTTAATGGCTCCTGGGCAGCCGCGGCATTCCTGTGAGCAGATAAGACTGTTTCTGAATTGATTTGGTTATGCTTCATTGATAATAAAAGTAGCCAGGCTTTGTTTACATAACACACAGAGAGGCGTGTGCACACACACGCACGCACGCACGCACGCACGCACGCACGCACACACACACACACACACACACACACACACACACACACACACACACACACACACACACACACACACACGCGATTTGGGGCTGGAGTTGGGAATGAGTGAGAAAGAGAGAGAGAGAGAGAGACAGTGTGTGTGTGCGTGTGTCATGGTGCAGGAGCTGTGTTACAGACTGACAAGGTCAAACTTATGGAGAGAGGAGGGGAGGGGGAGAAATCATTAAAGGGAAGTATGGATGGGATCGTGCCAGACTAAAGAGACCTAATTCTTCTCTACTGCCATTAATGAAAGTCATCAGTCACATGTCTTTGCACAGCAAATATACACGCAGGCACAGGTGTGCACGTTATTGTACATGTTGACCCACGGAAATGTACACAACGTACGCACACAAACTTTGTATCTCAGACCAACATAATAACAGGCTTACGCCTTCCCTGTTTTGCTCACATGACATGTTATCCTATGTTTTTCACCAGATTGACATTTTCTGAAATGCTTCTCGGCAACAGTGACAGGCGTGTGAGTTTCCCTTCCTGCCCCAAAAAAGGAAGTCACCTGGGGAGTGGCTTGTCATTGCAATCCTTACACACTTTAATAATTTGGAGCTGACTGTGAATGGAAAGCATGTATCCAAAGTTCCATTGAGTTATTGTTATAATATAATGACATGATACCAACCCCTGCTCATTTTCTACAGTGAGTGAAATACTATGCATTTACCTTTTAAACCGACGCTCTTATCCAGAGCGACTTACAGGAGCAATTAGGGTTAAGGGCCTTGCTCGAGGGCACATCGAGAGATTTTTCACATAGTCGGCTCAGGGATTTAAACCAGAGACCTCTCGGTTACTGGCCCAACGCTCTTAAACGCTAGGCTACCTGCCATATTAAAGGTAGTCTACAGTCCTAATCTTATACTGTGTATTAAGACAATTCCCTGATCATATCCTTGCAAAATGTCCTTTCCCAAAGTAAATACCTAACCTTGTTCTACTTTTGCTACCGACCTACTCACATAATCCTCTTCACCCCCTACCAAACCGCCATCAAGACACGGAAGTAAAAACAAAACAAAGTCAGCTTCAGCCTCCCCCCATTGCAAACTCAAGCCATCACTTCAGAAGGGAGGGACTGCAGGTGGGGGCAACTTTCCGTTCGGGTGGCTTTAAAACTCCTCGGCAGCCGGAGTCGCAGACTCGCGGCGTCAAATTCTATTTGGCGTGCATTGAGGTGTAACCTTGACGAGAGTTTGGAATCATTTGATTAGTCGGCAGCAAAAAAACATGGGTCTATCAGTTTAATGGGATTACGGTGGCTTTTAAAAAGCACCCTGAGAACTACCAGAGAGAGATACCAGATGTGGGTGAAATACATAACATATGGGAGCAGAGGGCAACAGGATGTATGCACTGAGCTTATATATACCTCAATGACGTCAAGAACTCGCATGACTTCAAGAGTTTAACTTAACACATGACCAAAACCCAACTGACGCCAGTCGACCAGCGAGAGTAATGGTAGTGTCGAACAATAGCAGTAGCCACTAAGGTGAGATCACATTAAAGAGCAGCGTCAGTCGACCAATGAATAGTCCCACTGTACAAAATTGCTTCCACTTCCACAAAGCCATCAGCACTTTGAACACTTGACACTATCAAATGTACTTGTATACTGTGAATTTCACCCCCGCTCCCCCTCCATCCCCTAAATGAGTCCCAGCAGCATGTCAGAAATCAGTGTGACTGACTCTGTTGAGAACTGGTCTGGTCTGAGATTTATAACCTTCAGGGAGCACTTCTGAGAGCAGAGAGCGAGAGAGAGAAGAGAGAGAGGAGAGAGAGAGATAGAGAGGAGAGAGAGACAGAGAGAGAAAGAAAGACATGGAGATAGAGAGATAGAGAGAGAGAGGAGGGAGAGGGAGAGAGAGAGAGAGAGAGAGAGAGATAAAGAGACACTTGCAGATAGATAGAGGAGGGAAGAAAAAATTGACAGAAGAAAAGCTCCAATAATCATAAACATCCGGTGGCCATTCCCAGAACAGTAAATCCTGGAGCCGGCGCTCATCAGCATTCCAGAGGACCAGGCAGATTACTCAGGCCACTCTGTAATTTGCAATAAAGAATAAAGATGACGCCAAAACAAAAACAAATCTGAGATGATACAAATTAGGAGTGTGCTCGGTTCAGTCTGTCAAAGCAGTAAATCTCCAGCAGGCTGTGTAAAACTCAGGTCGGGCGCGAGTGCGTTGGAAATTAATGAGCTGTCCCTTTTCGTTATTTTATTTCCTTGTATCTCCGCCGTTTGGCCTGGACGGTGAATCAATCCGCCTTTATGGTAATGACGCTTCAATGTGGGAAATTATTGCATTAAATGGATTGCATTCGTTTTGGCCGTAAAAAGGGAGACATCATACTTCACGCGCTTTACCGTTTGCCGTGGCCCCATACTCTCCTGAGGCTGGAACCGTTAACTTCGCTGACACTTATCAGGATATATATGTATGCGGCAGTTCATAAAGTGTCACGCCGACTTCGTCTCCTCCGTGTGACCACAACATTTCTGACAGAACACGTCCTTAAACCCCCCCCCCAACCCCCCAACACCACCACCCACTCCCTCTCACACTAGCACCTTTCACTACAGTATTTTAAGTGTCCCTCTCCCTCAAGTGATCTATTGTGGTGCATTTACCAAATCACCGCATTGCCTAATGCCTCAACCCCTCGTTTATCGGCTCCAACCAGTGATGTCACCCAGTCTGCCGAGGTGAATTCCTTGCCCAACGGCAGAGAGGGTCTCTCCGTATGCATCCCAAATGGCACCCTATTCCCAGGGACACAGCATCTCACTCAGCATGGGGACAGTATGACTGACACACAGACAAGACTGTACCTAACCTCACGTCATATCCCTCCGCTGACTCATCACTACTTGGCCCTTTCAGATTAGAGGCGAGGTCCGCCCCTGGTGTAGTTCAATTTATCCCTCCTCCTCTTCATGAAAATAACCCTAACCTCTGTTTACGTTAGTCCCATCGTGCTGATACGGGATTTAGCAAAGATTGTGTAACACGGGGGACTTTTTCCTCTCCGGTCTTCAATGTTAGTCTGACCCCAACCTGCAGCTTGTAGGTCAGCTCTCACGGGACCCTCTGCAGATCCCAACTCTGCTTCAGGGGGTCTTGGACGGCTGGCTGCATGGTCCACTTGCTCTTTTCAGCACACCGCTGCCAAGCAGAACTCCCCGGGGGGCTCGTGGCATGCGACGGTCATACGCCAAGCCCCAGTGTGTATGAGTGTGTGTGAGTGTGTGTCAGGCAATCTCCTTGAGCTTGTAACAGAGAAATGTGGCAGTCACATTGTGGTGGAGCACACTAACCTTCTGTGTTTCTGGCCCGACCTCAGTGTTACTTGGTCTTGTTCCACAAACGGAACGTTATGGGGTCAACTCCGGAGCCACTCAGAGACCGAGGTGGAAACATAGTGGAAACATAGTGGAAACGTTCAGCGAGCATTGTCAAGAGGCCTTTGTTCTACTAAAAAAGGGGGCCATGTAAATGTGACCAAATTCATTTTAATATGCTCCTGTAGCTATGAACACATACAGCAGGTCAAGTGACATTGGAGTTTTGCGTCACCTGGTTTGAAGTACCTTATATGTGAACTGTGAACCAATGCTATTCTGTGCGCGTCAACCTCATCCAATCAATCGCTTTGTCCCACAATGGTCAGCTACATTTTGACCAAGCATGAATAAGACAAGATGCACACATTATATATATTTGGTTCAAAATGAGATAAAAAAAACAACGACCTTTTGTTCCTGATCTTTCGGTCCTCTGTTTTAGTTTTACACACGGCCAATTTCTACACATCAGTTGTCCCCTTTAGGACGGGGAGGACAGTGATCACTCGGGTTTTTCACCTTCACATAAGTCCCTTACATGGCTGTCTGGAAGTATTTGTGGCCACAACGGCGTCTGGGGAGAGAAAACTGCTGAGACAAACCCTGTGTGTATGTATAGCTCAAACCCAATGTAAATATATACATTTGTATTTGCCAATTCGGTATGGTGGCGAAACGGCCGGCTGGAGACAGAGGGATGAAATAATCCATCATGTTGGCACCAGCCTAAATAGTAGCCCGACTCCAGTGAGACCTCTGCTGATTTTTCCTCTCACTCCCCGGCCATTGGTGGCTCAAAGGGGCACTTTACAGTAACTGAAACCCCGAAATACCCCCTGGTTCCCAAGCGTGGCCGACTCAGGCCGAAGCTCCTATTGCCACTATGTATTCATTATCTCCTTCCTCTGGTGCTTACACATCAATATGGACGACAAAAAAGGGGCGAGGGAGCTCGACCGGCGGCCCGTCCATTGACAAAGCATGTCTCGGCGGGTCGATAGCATATTAATACGGGACAATGGCAGTTGCAGCGCGTCCCTCGAACCTCTAGGCCCTATCGGAACGCCCAGTGGCTGTGTGAATGGCCTCTGTGCTTCCACTGGGGAGGATGGCTGGGTGTG
The DNA here is from genome assembly GCF_036934945.1 of Oncorhynchus masou masou. NCBI lineage: Eukaryota > Metazoa > Chordata > Actinopteri > Salmoniformes > Salmonidae > Oncorhynchus > Oncorhynchus masou. Next base: position 49,251,125 of record NC_088238.1, read on the forward strand.
TGTTAGAAGGGTGTGTGATAGACGAATGTGTGTGTGTGTGTGGGGGGGGGGGGTTGTGTGTGCTCGCTTCTGTGTGTGACTGAAGGCCAAGGCCACCTGTGTGACATATCATAGTGACTCTACTGTGGGCACATACTAATTAAAAGGGATGCATAAGAACCACCTCACATAAATGGCCGTTGTCACAACAATGTGTTTTTTGTAGTTGCCCTGTTGGCAAGACCGTGTCATTTGGTTCATTTGGTTAAAAGCAAAGTAGTAAAACTATTTTTCATCACACAGATCCATGTATGTTCCTGGTGAATCCACCACAACATACAGAGCGGAGGCGGGTCATTGGTCACTGTCTCCATGGTGAATCCACCACAAACATACAGAGCGGAGGCGGGTCATAGGTCACTGTCTCCATGGTGAATCCACCACAAACATACAGAGTGGAGGCGGGTCATAGGTCACTGTCTCCATGGTGAATCCACCACAAACATACAGAGGGGAGGTGGGTCATAGGTCACTGTCTCCATGGTGAATCCACCACAAACATACAGAGTGGAGGCAGGTCATAGGTCACTGTCTCCATGGTGAATCCACCACAAACATACAGAGTGGAGGCGGGTCATAGGTCACTGTCTCCATGGTGAATCCACCACAAACATACAGAGTGGAGGCAGGTCATAGGTCACTGTCTCCATGGTGAATCCACCACAAACATACAGAGCGGAGGCAGGTCATAGGTCACTGTCTCCATGGTGAATCCACCACAAACATACAGAGCGGAGGCGGGTCATAGGTCACTGTCTCCATGGTGAATCCACCACAAACATACAGAGTGGAGGCAGGTCATAGGTCACTGTCTCCATGGTGAATCCGCCACAAACATACAGAGTGGAGGTGGCTCATAGGTCACTTTCTCCATGGTGAATCCACTAAAAACATACAGAGTGGAGACAGGTCATAGGTCACTTTCTCCATGGTGAATTCACCACAACATACAGGGGGGAGGCAGGTCATAGGTCACTTTTTCCATGGTGAATCCACCACAAACATACAGAGGGGAGGTGGGTCATAGGTCACTGTCTCCATGGTGAATCTACCACAAACATACAGAATGGAGGCAGGTCATAGGTCACTTCTCTAAGAAGAGCTGTGTGTTGTTCTCTTATACATACAAGTAGAGAAGGGAAAGAGAGTGAGGAAGGAGGGACACACACTGACAGCCAATGGCAGTAACACACACACACACAACCCTGCACAGAGGTGTTTGGATTCATCCCCTCCTGCAGGGTCCCTGTTTACAGTTTTGATTTGAGCCATATGGAGCGACTGGCGTCTACACGAGTAAATCACCTCCTCGCCGTCCCGCTCTCCACAGCCTGGGAGGGCTGGCATTGTGATTGTGTGTGTGTGTGCACGCGAGTGTGCAAGGTGGGGGTGAGACATTTCAGCTGGCCACGATGGATCCTGATGGCCTCAGCCCAGCTCCATTTGCTTCTCCCTACCCATGTATAATTCCTGGGGAAATATAGGCCCTTGAAGGCCTGGTGGTAAAGGGCTTGTTTATTAACTGACCACCCTTGGTGGCGGGTGGAGTTGTCAGCTCCTGGGTGGGGTATGGGGGTGTGTGGGGGGCAGAGAGGGTTCAAACTCAAAAAGCATTCTTTAAAGTCCCCTACCACTACTGACATGCTTTTCCATCACGCGAGCCAACTCGGCTCACCTCGATAACATCCATTTTCATATGAATAAATTAGCCGTTTCACATGTGAATTGGAATCATTTCGCCCCCTTTTTACCGTTTCAACAATTACGCCATCTTCATAACCCCAGGTATCTTTTTCGAAGAGAGCGGAGGCAACTGACTGAAATGAAGTTCTCAGAATCACCCGGGAACTGGGGCAAATTGATTTAGGGAGGCTAAGGGATGCGGTTGACGTGGTTGCAGATTCGTTATCAAAGTTCATGCATTGTGTTTACCTAAACTATGATTACCTTAACAATGAGCATATATCACATAATGAATCCCCAAGATTACCAGCCGAAGTTCATAAACTAGTAACGAGTTTCCTCACGCTCCCCCATTAATTGTTTGCCTGAAAAAAAAACACTGTCATCTCGGTGAGGGAGAAGAGCCTCTATGTCATTGCATGTCATTTATCTGCTGGTTTTCCCTCCAAAACAAAATGGCTGCTTTTCATTAGGTTAGTGGCGCCTGTTTGGGTTGTAAAATAGGATATTGCGCAACAAGTGAATATGCTATAGATACAGGTACAGTGTGGAGAATAAGTATTTGATAATCTGCCGATTTTAGAGGTTTTCCTACTTACAAAGCATGTAGAGGTCTGTAATTTTTTATCATAGGTACACTTCAACCGTGAGAGAAGGAATCTAAAACAAAAATCCAGAAAATCACATTGTATGATTTTTAAGTAATTAATTTGCATTTTATTGCATGACATAAGTATTTGATACATCAGAAAAGCAGAACTTAATATGTGGTACAGAAACCTTTGTTTGCAAATACAGAGATCATATGTTTCCTGTAGTTCTTGACCAGGTTTGCATACACTGCAGCAGGGATTTTGGCCCACTCCTCCATACAGACCTTCTCCAGATCCTTCAGATTTCGGCGCTGTCGCTGGGCAATACGGACTTTCAGCTCCCGCCAAAGATTTTCTATTGGGTTCAGGTCTGGAGACTGGCTAGGCCACTACAGGACCTTGAGATACTTCTTACGGAGCCACTCCTTAGTTGCCCTGGCTGTGTGTTTTGGGTCATTGTCATGCAGGAAGACCCAGCCACGACCCATCTTCAATGCTCTTACTGAGGGAAGGAGGTTGTTGGCCAAGATCTCGTGATACATGGCCCCATCCATCCTCCCCTCAATACGGTGCAGTCGTCCTGTCCCCTTTGCTGAAAAGCATCCGCAAAGAATGATATTTCCACCTCTATGCTTCACGGTTGGGATGATGTTCTTGGGGTTGTACTCAACCTTCTTCTTCCTCCAAACACGGTGAGTGGAGGTTAGACAAAAAAGCTCTATTTTTGTCTTATCAGACCACATGACCTTCTCCCATTCCTCCTCTGGATGATCCAGATGGTCATTGGCAAACTTCAGACGGGCCTGGACATGCGCTAGCTTGAGCAGGGGGACCTTGAGTGTGCTGCAGGATTTTAATCCATGACGGCGTAGTGTGTTACTAATGGTTTTCTTTGTGACTGTGGTCCCAGCTTTCTTCAGGTCATTGCCCAGGTCCTGCCGTGTAGTTCTCGGCTGATCCCTCACCTTCCTCTTCCTCATTGATGCCCCACGAATTGATATCTTGCATGGAGCCCCAGAACGAGGGTGATTGACCATCATCTTGAACTTCTTCCATTTTCTAATAATTGTGCCAACAGTTGTTGCCTTCTCACCAAGCAAAATCGGCAGTGTATCAAATACTTGTTCTCCTCACTGTAGGTAGGGTAACTGTGAGAATGGTTTGCATTTTTGCCACACTCAATACTTTAGTTAGAAAATGTCAGGACCCATTGAAAAACAGTAGGCCTATGGTCTATTCTAGAATAAATATGAGGATCTTTTTTTATATTTTGATACACACAAGTCAAATTATATTATGAAATCTATTCTAGTGGAAGATTTAAGGGTTTTAGGGAACATTTGTCAATATCGTCAGCAATTTCAGTGGAAATAGACATTGCCAGCTAGGCATTGAATACCCTTAGCATTGTCTTCAATTTCATTTGAGAGACTTCTGTCTAACCCAAACCATCTACTACTTTAACGCATTTGTGTCCATTCCTAGTACAGTATTTTCTGTGAAATGAAAATACAAAAACCTGTCTTCTCCAGCAGTATCTGTCAGTTGGTGTAAAACCTGTCTTCTCCAACAGTACCTGCAAGCTGGTGTAAAACCTGTCTTCTCCAGCAGTACCTGCCAGTTGGTGTAAAACCTGTCTTCTCCAGCAGTACCTGCCAGTTAGTGTAAAACCTGTCTTCTCCAGCAGTACCTGCCAGTTGGTGTAAAACCTGTCTTCTCCAGCAGTACCTGCCAGTTGGTGTAGAACCTGTATTCTCCAGCAGTACCTGCCAGTTGGTGTTAAACTTGTCTTCTCAACCAGTACCTGTCAGTTGATGTACAATCTGTTTTTTTTCAGCATTACCTGCCAGTTGGTGTAAAACCTGTCTTCTCCAACAGTACCTGCAAGCTGGTGTAAAACCTGTCTTCTCCAGCAGTACCTGCCAGTTAGTGTAAAACCTGTCTTCTCCAGCAGTACCTGCCAGTTGGTGTAAAACCTGTCTTCTCCAGAAGTACCTGCCAGTTTGTGTAAAACCTGTCTTCTCCAGCATTACCTGCCAGTGGGGTACAACCTGTCTTCTCCAGCATTACCTGCCAGTTGGTGTAAAACCTGTCTTCTCCAGCATTACCTGCCAGTTGGTGTAAAACCTGTCTTCTCCAGAAGTACCTGCCAGTTGGTGTAAAACCTGTATTCTCCAGCATTACCTGCCAGTTGGTGTAAAACCTGTAATCTCCAGTAGTACCTGCCAGTTGTTGTAAAACCTACATTCTCCAGAAGTACATGCCAGTTGGTTTAAAACTTGTCTTCTCAAGCAGTACCTGCCAGTTGGTGTAAAACCTGTATTCTCCAGCAGTACCTGCCAGTTGGTGTAAATCCTGTATTCTCCAGCAGTACCTGCCAGTTGGTATTAAACCTGTCTTCTCAAGCAGTACCTGGCAGTTGGTATAAAACCTGTCATCTCCAGCAGTACCTGCCAGTTGGTGTAGAACCTGCATTCTCCAGCAGTACCTGCCAGTTTGTGTAAAACCTGTCTTCTCCAGCAGTACCTGGCAGTTGGTGTTAAACTTGTCTTCTCAACCAGTACCTGCCAGTTGATGTACAATCTGTCTTTTCCAGCAGTACCTGGCAGTTGGTATAAAACCTGTATTCTCCAGAAGTACATGCCAGTTGGTATAAAACCTGTATTCTCCAGCAGTACCTGCCAGTTGGTATAAAACCTGTCTTCTCCAGCAGTACCTGGCAGTTAGTATAAAACCTGTATTCTCAAGCAGTACCTGCCAGTTGGTGTACAACAGTATTCATTCAGTATTAGAGTGCTGTATTTTCCAAGCCGAGCCTGTCACGATCGTCATATGGCATGGACCAAGGTAGCGTACATTTATCTTTATTTTGCAAATGTCGCTAACAAAACAATAATACAACAAAAAACGAACGTAACGCTCCGCAAGGCTATACATGCACCAACGAAGACAACTACCCACAACTAACAAAAGTAAAAAAGGCTGCCTAAGTATGATTCCCAATCAGAGACAACGATAGACAGCTGTCCCTGATTGAGAACCATACCGGGCCAAAACATAGAAACAAAAAACATAGAATGCCCACCCAAAATCACACCCTGACCTAAACAAATAGAGAAATAAAACGGCTCTCTAAGGTCAGGGCGTGATATAGCCTATGGCACTGTCCGCTGAAGAGAGAGGACCCTGGAAATAAGCCATTGCCCTAAGCAGAAACACATAGACAAGAGAGTAAAAGATAGATTTATTTCTAAATGTAAACGCCCTTTGCAGTTAAGAGTGTTGGTCCAGTAACCGAAAGGTTGCTGGTTCGAATCCCCGAGCCGATAATATGGAAAATCTGTATGTGCCCTTGAGCAAAGCATCCTGATTGCTCCTGTAAGTCTGGATGTGAATGTGGATGGGTGATATTTTTGGAGCGAGACCTCAAAATGGTTATCAATTTCCATTTGTTTGCAATTCAATATGCTTTTCAATCGTGGGATAGTGCTTTCAAATTGCTCTTGAGGTTTTTGTTTAATGCAGTAACTGCTACCCTCTCCCTCTCTCTTCCTGTCTCTATCCCCCCTGTTGTCTAAATCAGACAGTCTATTCCTGTCTCCCTCCCCCGTTGTCCAAACCAGACAGTCTATTCCGGTCTCCATCCCCCGTTGTCCAAACCAGACAGTCTGTTCCGGTTTCCATCCCCCGTTGTCCAAACCAGACAGTGTATTCCGGTCTCTATTCCCCCTGTTGTCCAAACAAGACAGTCTATTCCGGTCTCTTTCTCTCCTTTCTCCACCCGCATTATAATTCTGTCCCTCAGCCTGCCACTCTGTCTCTTCCCTTTATATTCTGTCCCTCAGCCTGCCACTCTGTCTCTTCCCTTTATATTCTGTCCCTCAGCCTGCCACTTTGTCTCTTCCCTTTATATTCTGTCCCTCAGCCTTCCCTTTATATTCTGTCCCTCAGCCTGCCACTCTGTCTCTTCCCTTTATATTCTGTCCCTCAGCCTGCCACTCTGTCTCTTCCCTTTATATTCTGTCCCTCAGCCTGCCACTCTGTCTCTTCCCTTTATATTCTGTCCCTCAGCCTGCCACTCTGTCCCTCAGCCTGCCACTTTGTCTCTTCCCTTTATATTCTGTCTGCCACTCTGTCTCTTCCCTTTATATTCTGTCCCTCAGCCCTCTTCCCTTTATATTCTGTCCCTCAGCCTGCCACTTTGTCTCTTCCCTTTATATTCTGTCCCTGTCTCTTCCATTCTGTCCCTCAGCCTGCCACTCTCTCTTCCCTTTATATTCTGTCCCCACTGCCACTGCCACTTTGTCTCTTCCCTTTATATTCTGTCTGTCCCTCAGCCTGCCACTCTGTCTCTTCCCTTTATATTCTGTCCCTCAGCCTGCCACTCTGTCTCTGCCACTCTGTCCTCTTCCCTTCCCTTTATATTCTGTCCCTCAGCCTGCCACTCTCTCTTCCCTTTATATTCTGTCCCTCAGCCTGCCACTCTCTCTTCCCTTTATATTCTGTCCCTCAGCCTGCCACTCTGTCTCTTCCCTTTATATTCTGTCCCTCAGCCTGCCACTCTGCCTTTATATTCTGTCTGTCTCTTCCCTTTATATTCTGTCCCTCAGCCTGCCACTTTGTCTCTTCCCTTTATATTCTGTCCCTCAGCCTGCCACTGTCTCTTCCCTTTATATTCTGTCCCTCAGCCTGCCACTCTGTCTCTTCCCTTTATATTCTGTCCCTCAGCCTGCCACTCTGTCTCTTCCCTTTATATTCTGTCCCTCAGCCTGCCACTCTCTCTTCCCTTTATATTCTGTCCCTCAGCCTGCCACTCTCTCTTCCTTTATATTCTGTTCAGCCTGCCACTCTCTCTTCCCTTTATATTCTGTCCCTCAGCCTGCCACTCTGTCTCTTCCCTTTATATTCTGTCCCTCAGCCTGCCACTCTCTCTTCCTTTATATTCTGTCCCTCAGCCTGCCACTCTCTCTTCCCTTTATATTCTGTCCCTCAGCCTGCCACTCTCTTCCTTTATATTCTGTCCCTCAGCCTGCCACTCTCTCTTCCCTTTATATTCTGTCCCTCAGCCTGCCACTCTCTCTTCCCTTTATATTCTGTCCCTCAGCCTGCCACTCTCTCTTCCCTTTATATTCTGTCCCTCAGCCTGCCACTCTCTCTTCCCTTTATATTCTGTCCCTCAGCCTCTCTGTCTCTTCCCTTTATATTCTGTCCCTCAGCCTGCCACTCTCTCTCCCTTTATATTCTCCCTCAGCCTGCCACTCTCTTCCCTTTATATTCTGTCCCTCAGCCTGCCACTCTCTCTTCCCTTTATATGTCTGTCTCTCTTCCCTTTATATTCTGTCCCTCAGCCTGCCACTCTCTCTCTTCCATTTATATTCTGTCCCTCAGCCTGCCACTCTCTCTTCCCTGATGGTATTCTGTCCCTCTGCCACTCTGTCTCTTCCCTTTATATTCTGTCCCTCAGCTCTTTGCCTGTGTGTCTCTCTTTCTTTGTCTCTCTGATGGTGATGTCTCTCTTCCCTAAATATATTCTTTCTTTGTCTCTCCTATGGCTGATGGTGATGTCTCTCTCTCTCTCTGATGTCTCTCTCTCTCTCTCTGATTGTCTCTCTGATGGTGATGTCTGTCTCTCTCTCTTTGTCTCTCTAATGGTGAGGTGTCTCTCTTTCTTTGTCTCTCTCTCTCTTCTTCTCTCTGATGGTGATGTCTCTCTCTCTCTTTGTCTCTCTGATGGTGATAACTATCTCTCTCGTTGTCTCTCTGATGGTGATGTCTCTCTCTCTCTCTCTCTCTCTGATGTTGATGTCTGTCTCTCTCTCTTTGTCTCTCTAATGGTGAGGTGTCTCTCTTTCTTTGTCTCTCTGATGGTGATGTCTCTCTCTCTTTCTTTGTCTCTCCTATGGTGATGTCTCTCTCTCTCTCTCTCTCTCTCTATTTGTCTCTCTGAAGGTGATGTCTCTCTCTCTCTTCTTCTCTCTGATGGTGATGTCTCTCTCTCTCTTTGACTCTCTGATGGTGATATCTCTCTCTCTCGTTGTCTCTCTGATGGTGATGTCTCTGCTATTTGGCCCTAAACAGAGAGTACACAGTGACAGAATACCTGACCAATAGTAGACATTTGACTTCAAATTCTAGTAGGGTGAGGCCGGTTGCTGCAGACTGTTCTAGTGCCCTCGCCAATTCATTGATATACAGTGCCTTGCGAAAGTATTCGGCCCCCTTGAACTTTGCGACCTTTTGCCACATTTCAGGCTTCAAACATAAAGATCTAAAACTGTATTTTTTTGTGAAGAATCAACAACAAGTGGGACATAATCATGAAGTGGAACGACATTTATTGGATATTTCAAACTTTTTTAACAAATCAAAAACTGAAAAATTGGGCGAGCAAAATTATTCAGCCCCCTTAAGTTAATACTTTGTAGCGCCACCTTTTGCTGTGATTACAGCTGTAAGTCGCTTGGGGTATGTCTCTATCAGTTTTGCACATCGAGAGACTGAAATTTTTTCCCATTCCTCCTTGCAAAACAGTTCGAGCTCAGTGAGGTTAGATGGAGAGCATTTGTGAACAGCAGTTTTCAGTTCTTTCCATAGATTCTCGATTGGATTCAGGTCTGGACTTTGACTTGGCCTTTCTAACACCTGGATATGTTTATTTTTGAACCATTCCATTGTAGATTTTGCTTTATGTTTTGGATCATTGTCTTGTTGGAAGACAAATCTCCGTCCCAGTCTCAGGTCTTTTGCAGACTCCATCAGGTTTTCTTCCAGAATGGTCCTGCATTTGGCTCCATCCATCTTCCCATCAATTTTAACCATCTTCCCTGTCCCTGCTGAAGAAAAGCAGGCCCAAACCATGATGCTGCCACCACCATGTTTGACAGTGGGGATGGTGGATTCAGGGTGATGAGCTGTGTTGCTTTTACACCAAACATAACGTTTTGCATTGTTGCCAAAAAAGTTCAATTTTGGTTTCATCTGACCAGAGCTCCTTCTTCCACATGTTTGGTGTGTCTCCCAGGTGGCTTGTGGCAAACTTTAAACAACACTTTTTATGGATATCTTTAAGAAATGGCTTTCTTCTTGCCACTCTTCCATAAAGGCCAGATTTGTGCAATATATGACTGATTGTTGTCCTATGGACAGAGTCTCCCACCTCAGCTGTAGATCTCTGCAGTTCATCCAGAGTGATCATGGGCCTCTTGGCTGCATCTCTGATCAGTCTTCTCCTTGTATGAGCTGAAAGTTTAGAGGGACGGCCAGGTCTTGGTAGATTTGCAGTGGTCTGATACTCCTTCCATTTCAATATTATCGCTTGCACAGTGCTCCTTGGGATGTTTAAAGCTTGGGAAATCTTTTTGTATCCAAATCCGGCTTTAAACTTCTTCACAACAGTATCTCGGACCTGCCTGGTGTGTTCCTTGTTCTTCATGATGCTCTCTGCGCTTTTAACGGACCTCTGAGACTATCACAGTGCAGGTGCATTTATACGGAGACTTGATTACACACAGGTGGATTGTATTTATCATCATTAGTCATTTAGGTCAACATTGGATCATTCAGAGATCCTCACTGAACTTGTGGAGAGAGTTTGCTGCACTGAAAGTAAAGGGGCTGAATAATTTTGCACGCCCAATTTTTCAGTTTTTGATTTGTTAAAAAAGTTTGAAATATCCAATAAATGTCTTCAACTTCATGATTGTGTCCCACTTGTTGTTGATTCTTCACAAAAAAATACAGTTTTATATCTTTTATGTTTGAAGCCTGAAATGTGGCAAAAGGTTGCAAAGTTCAAGGGGGCCGAATACTTTCGCAAGGCACTGTATATATATATATATATTGAAGACAGTGGGGCTTATGCTGCATCCCTGTATCACCCCACGGCCCTGTGGAAAGAAATGCGTGTTTTTTGCCAATTTGAATCGCAGACTTGTTGCTTGTGTACAACAAACAACAAGCTGGGAAGATTGTATCCCCCATATATATAACATTCAATTAGTTGCAAGAATTTAGTATAGTAATTTATATTGAAAAAATCGAAGTTTTGAACCCGGCATTGTTTTGTGTATCAATTCATAAACCATGTGCCATGGAATGGGTACATCGAAAATCTCTTCAAGGTCCTTTGCGGTTGTTCTGGGATTGATTTGCACTTTTCGCACCAAAGTACGTTCATCTCAAGGAGACAGAACGCGTCTCCTTCCTGAGCGGTGAAATGGCTGTGTGGTCCCATGGTGTTTATTCTTGCGTACTATTGTTTGTACAGATGAACGTGGTACCTTCAGGCATTTGGAAATTGCTCCCAAGGATGAACCAGACTTGTGGAGGTCTACAATTTTTTTCTGAGGTCTTGGCTGATTTCTTTTGATTTTTCCATGATGTCAAGCGAAGAGGCACTGAGTTTGAAGGTAGGTCTTGAAATACATACACAGGTACACCTCCAATTGACTCAAATTATGTCAAAATTATGTCAAGTAACCAAGTAATCAGAAGCTTCTAAAGCCATGACATACTTTTCTGGAATTTTCCATGCTGTTTAAAGGCATAATCAACTTAGTGTATGTAAACTTCTGTCCCATGAATTGTGATACAGTTAATTGTAAGTGAAATAATTTGTCTGTTTACAATTGTTGAAAAAAGGACTTGTAGATGTCCTAACCGACTAGCCAAAACTATAGTTCGTTGACAATACATTTGTGGAGTGGTTGAAAAATGAGTTTTAATGACTCCAACCTAAGTGTATGTAAACTTACGACTTCAACTGTAATGCTTCGTGTTGTTGTTTGTTTAGTGTTTTTCAATAAGTGGCTAGAGTCTATGGATTCTTCAATTACATTGAGCCGATTTCTGATTTGCTCTCACTTCTTTTTCCGTATGCCACGGCTGGCTGAAGGACTGGACTACGATGCAGCATGGTAAGCGTACATTTTGTCTTTATTAAAAAATGACACAGACAAAACAAAGAACAAAACGTGAAGCTTTGGGCTATGTGCCCTGAACAAAGTCAAAGTTAACTTCCCACAAAACATGTGGGGGAAAAGGGTACCTAAGTATGATTCTCAATCAGAGACAACTAACGACACCTGCCTCTGATTGAGAACCATACCAGGCCAAACAGAAATACAAAACATAGAAAAAAGGACATAGAATGCCCACCCTAGTCACACCCTGGCCTAACCAAAATAGAGAATAAAAAGCCTCTCTATGGCCAGGGAGTGACACCGTAGTGTGATTCTGTACTGTTTTAGTGACTCACCATAGTGAATGTGTAGGTTTTCTGGGTCTCTATGTTTTCAGTTGGACAGGTTTCTCAATTTCTTTCTTAGGTTTTTGCATTCTTCATCAAACCTTTTGTCGTTGTTGTTAATTTTCTTCGGTTTTCTGTTTGAAATGTTTTGATTTGATAGGGAAGCTGAGAGGTCAAATATACTGCTTAGATATTCTACTGCCAAGTTTACACATTCACTATTACACTGGAACGTTTTGTCCAGGGAGTTGTCTAAAGGGGATTGAATTTGTTGTTGCCTTCCATCAATAGCGTTTCTTAACTTCTTGAAACTCCCCAACCCGGATCCGGGTTTGTGACTAAAGCCTCAGGCTCATTAGCATAACGCAACGTTAACGATTTCTGAAAATCGCAAATAAAATGAAAATAATGCTTCTGCTCTCAAGCTTAGCCTTTTCTTAACAACACTGTCATCTCAGATTTTCAAAATATGCTTTTGAACCATAGAAATTGACTAATTTGTGTAAGAGTATGCAAAGCTAGCATAGCATTTTGTGTAGCATGTAGCACGCAACATTTTCACAAAAACCAGATAACCAAATAAATAAAATCATTTACCTTTGAAGAGCTTCTGATGTTTTCAATGAGGAGACTCTCAGTCACATACCAAATGCGCAGTGTTTCCTGAAAGCGTCTGTGTGTAGGAGAAATCGTTCCGTTTTCTACATTGCGTCTGGCTACCGAAACGAACCGAAAATGCAGTCACCTACAACGTAAAACTTTTTCCGGATTAACTACATAATATCGACCGAAACATGGCAAACGTTGTTTGGAATCAGTCCTCAAGGTGTTTTTTCACATATCTCTTCATTGACATGCAGTTCGTGGAAGCTTGCTTTACTCTCTGTATCGTTTGGAAAAATACTGGCAGGTGACTTTTGCGCACCAATTTCGGCGCAGGACACCGGGCGGACACGTGGTAAATGTGGTCTGTTATGGTCAATCTTCCAATGATCTGCCTACAAATACGTCACAATGCTGCAGACACCTTGGGGAAACGACAGAAAGGGCAGACTTACTCCTCTCGCGTTCACAGCCATATAAGGAGACCATGGAATACAGAGCCTCAAAAATCCTTGTCATTTCTTGGATGCCATCTCATCTTGGTTTTGCCTGAAGCTCACGTTGTAGGGCACGCACAGAGAAGATCTTTGTATTTCTGGACACGTCAGAGTGTTTTCTTTCGAACGGTAGCAATTATATGCATAGTCGAGCATCTTTTTGTGACAAAATATCTTGTTTAAAACGGGAACGTTTTTCATCCAAAAATGAAATAGCGCCCTCATAGATGTAAGAGGTTAATATTACTCAGTTCCTTTGGCTTCGATGCCTCATGCTTGAGTATTGCTCTGTTCAAGTAGACTGTAATTTTGCTGTGATCTGATAGGGGTGTCAGTGGACTGACCGTGAACGCTCTGAGAGACTCTGGGTTCAGGTCAGTGATAAAGTAGTCTACAGTACTACTGCCAAGAGATGAGCTATAGGTGTACCTACCGTAGGAGTCCCCTCGAAGCCTACCATTGACTATGTACATACCCAGCATGTGACAAAGCTGCAGGAGTTGTGACCCGTTTTTGTTGGTTATGTTGTCATAGTTGTGCCTAGGGGGGCATATGGGGGAGGGAATGCTGTCACCTCCAGGCAGGTGTTTGTCACCGTGTGCTGAGGGTGTCAGGTTCTTGTCCGGTTCTAGCATTTAGATCACAACAGACTAGTACATGTCCCTTTAAACGATTGATTTCCCCCTCCAGGATGGAGAAGCTGTCTTCATTAAAGTACGGGGATTCTAGTGGGGGGATATAGGTAGCACACAGGAGGACATTTTTCTCTGTCAAGATAATTTCCTTTTGAATTTCTTGCCAAATGTAAAATGTTCCTGTTTTGATTAATTTAATAGAGAGTTAGGTCTGCTCTATACCAAATTAGCCTACCCCCTGAGTCCCTTCCCTGTTTCACACCTGGTAGTTTGCTGGATGGGACTACCAGCTCTCTGTAACCTAGAGGGCAACCAGTGGGACCGTGTCCTCTATACAATGTTTCTTGTAGGATGACAATGTCTGTGTTTCTGATTTATTTGATGAAGTCCAGGTTTCTGCTCTTTAGGCCAAAGGCAGATGACCTCAGGCCTTGGATATTCTAGGATGAGATAGTGAAGACTTTGTGTTCCATAAAGTGTCCAATGTGGTTGGTCTTGTGGTTTGACCTCAGCCCATTAAGTGTGAGCAGAGCCTGCTGAGCATCTGGTACATGCCATTGGCTTGGGCTAGTGTAATAGTGGGGGTTGGGCCTGTTTGCCTGCTCACGGCCTGGCCGTATGTGTGGCTTCCATGTTGAAGCCCTCTTTGCGGGAGTGATCTGAGGGGGTCTAAATGGGTTGTGGGCATGGTAGACTTGGGGGGGTGTTGAGTGGTTGGGGTGGGGATGTGGATGTGGCTGGTGGTGTTGTGATCTGGATGTAGGTCCTCTCGGAGTGGGTCCTCTATGTGTAGATCCGGAGGAGGTGTTCCGCAGGTCTGGGAGAGTGTCTTGCTGGTCTGGTCTGGGTGGGGCGTCTATTGATCTGTTGCTCCTGTGTGAAGTGTTGGGGCTGCGTTTGAGAGCGATGTCCACAGGGTCCAGACGAAGGTGGGCACTGCTGCCTTGTATAGGTGGACCTGGTCATAAAGACTTTTCAAGTTCAGGGTGGAGTGGTGGGCCAGGTAAACATTTGGTTTTGAGGCACAGTCATGGGAAATACTTGCATTTACCCGCTGTATGGTAGCAGGGTGGAAGTCCGTTTGTGGTAGCAAGGTGGAGATAACCACTTGTGTGTTGGGGAAAGTAGAAGAAGCTTTTTCAATCACTCCCTTGAGTGATGTGGCCACCCTTTCCTGCTGTGCTCTCAGATCGTTTGTGCCTGTGTGTATTATTATGTGGCTAGGTGACCCTAGTTGGTCCTCAGACAGAAGGTCTAGGGAGCGCTGGGTGTTCGGACATCAGAGTTTAGGCACTCTGTGTTTGGGAAAAAGTTATTATTCTTGTATATATGTTTTCCGTTTGAGTCCATAAGTAGTACAATCTGTGTATTGTGTATGTCCTCAGTGGGTGTGGGGGGTTGTCAGGAGGGCTATCATAGTGGCTGACAGGCGGGGTGCTCAGAGGGAGTGGGATCCCCTGGGCTTGGGGTTCTTCATTTGCCTGTCCCGCTGTGATGTCGACGTGGTCAGGGTCTGGGGTGGTCTGTTCTGCTGTGGTGTTAAGACTTTTGTCAGGAGCTGAGGAGGGCTGTTCTGCTGGCTTCTCTGTGGGGGTGGCCACCTCTCTAGTAGGTCTTTCTCTGTCACACGCCTTCGCCCTCACCCTCCCCTCCAGCAGTCTGATCCTCTCCTCTAGTGCTCTGTTCTTATCCTGCTCCTGCTCTTTCTCCTGTAGATGTTGTCTCACTACAGTCCAGAGTGCAGATATGTCTCTCTCCACCTCCAGCTCTCCGGGTCTAGTTAAGAGAGTGTTATTGTGCTGGACTGTTGTCTGGGTCTGTGCTGACTGGAGTGTAATCACCTGCTGTTCCAGCTCCACCTGCCTTACCTCCAGCTGGGTGAATGTATCCCTTATTTCAATGAGGGAGTAGTACTCTGTGCTGGGAGGTGAGGGATTGCTCGTCTGTGGGGTTGTGTAATGAAGAGGTCTGGTCTGACCCACTCGGGGTGGGGGTATCTTTCTCCTGCGGAGCTATTTCTTTGATTAGGTGAAAGTCCAGCTGAAACTGTTTGCGGTTGCCCTGTACCAGTACTGTTCAAGACTTATGGAGATATTAGCTGACTCAGAGTCCTCGTTGTCTAGTATCCTGAGTTCACACCCATCGGTAACACCCCCCTCTTAACACAGGGGTAATGTGTTAATATAGCACTGTGCCATGCCAGGGGATGGTCTGTGTGGAAGATAAGGTTGCTTTACGTTCCCATTTTTATAATAGTCAGCAAAAAGTGTCTCTTGATATTCCATAAGGAGCTTCATTTGTACTTTTTCCGTGTCTTATTATTCTTTACATGCAAAAGGTACTGTATTTGAATGACCTCTAAACAGCTGGAAGATGCTTCTAAGGCCTCTCCATTTGGTTGGAGTCTCCTGCCATTGCATCTCTTTGTCCTAGCAAGCTTGGTAGCCGTAGCATTTAGTCCTTATAAAGTCAAATATATCATTGTAATGTATTGTTCTTCTTGGCTTTTGGCAGTAAAAATAGCTTCAGACTAAGCATTACTCACTCCGTTCCAGGTTGGATGGTGTTTTGTCGGATGTAGGAAGCATTCCAGGTCATTCCATCCAAAATCAGGTTGTATGTTTGGAGTGTATAAGTCTGTTAGACCTGGTGTGAAGGTTGTGTTGTTTAGGGTAGCATCATGTATATATCCCTGCCCCTCTCTCTCTCTCTGTATCTCTCTCTCTCTCTCTGTATCTCTCTCTCTGTATCTCTCTCTCTCTCTCTGTATCTCTCTCTCTCTCTGTCTGTATCTCTCTGTATCTCTCTGTATCTCCAGGGTGTGGTAAAACAGCATGGAGGAAGAGGGAGGGAGAAGTCTAACCTTGCCCTGGGCGGGGCCTTCACACCAGGGTTGAGGCCTGGGGGTGGCCCCAGGCTGATCAGAGCCAAGGTGATGAGAGGGGAAATGGATGTGTATGATATGCATAGTATTTACACTGCATAATCCATACTGTACAGACAGGCATTGATGTATGGTGAAAATGTATGCACACAAGCAGATGCACTCACATAGGCACGTGCACACACACATACACACTGCCTCCGTCGGGTGTAGCTCCTAGTAGAGAATGAAGGCTGCAAACAGCAGAAGAACAGGAGCGTCTTCATAGGAACGAATCGACCAGGATCCGGGAGGGAAAAGCATTATTAAACGGAGTGTCACAATGAGAGCTGCTTGACCCTGTCACCCCTTTCACCCTGGGGCACCTCTACTGTAGCCATATCATGGGAATACCCTGGTGCTACGGCATCTCTCACTGCCACACCTATGAGCGTTGTGGGACTGAGTGGGTGTCACTGCCAAAGAGCATTGTTCATGACAGACCTCATTAAGAGCCTATTCAGGTCCCCATAGCCCCAGGACAGATGAAAGGGTCAAAAAGGCTCTCTAAGAAATGGACCAGGACTCACTTCAGTATCTTATGGTTGTCATGTCCATTATAAAGCCTCGTCCCTGAGCTCTTCGACAAGGGGCATGGGAGGAGTAACCAGGACAGGAAGCTGAGAGGAAGAAGAAGAAAGAAGAAGAGGAAGAAGGAGAAAGAAGGAGAAAGAAGAAAGAAGAAAGAAGGAGGAAGAAAGAAGAAATAAGAAAGAAGAAGAAAGAAGAAGAAGGAAGAAGGAGGAAGAAGGAGGAAGAAAGAATAAGAAAGAAGAAGGAAGAAGAAAGAAGAAAGAAGAAGGAAGAAGGAAGAAGAAAGAAGAAAGAAGAAAGAAGAAAGAAGAAAGAAGAAAGAAGAAAGAAGGAAGAAGAAGGAGGAAGAAGGAGGAAGAAGGAGGAAGAAAGAAGAAAGAAGAAGAAAGAAGAAAGAAGGAAGAAGAAGGAGGAAGAAGGAGGAAGAAGGAGGAAGAAAGAAGAAGAAAGAAGAAGATGGAAAGAAGGAAGAAGAAGGAGGAAGAAGGAGGAAGAAAGAAGAAAGAAAGAAGAAGAAAGAAGAAAGAAGGAAGAAGAAGAAGGAGGAAGAAAGAAGAAGAAGAAGAAAGAAGGAAGAAGAAGAAAGAAGAAAAAGAAGGAGGATGAGGAGTTGTTTAAGTAACTGTCAGCTCGCCACTCAGAGACGGTGCTCAAGTCCACCACAAACTCACTCGGCCAGTCCAGTCTGGAGATCTCTCGACAAACATCTATCAGCAGAGACAGGCCATTTCCGCTGGGCCGTCACCTTGCGCTGGCGTGGTGGTGACCTGTCAATCTTATCTGGACGTCACGGCCCCTCGGCCCCCTGTGCATCTAGGGTCCTACTCAGAGTTTACCACCCTCCCTGAGCCACCTCCCTCTCATCATGCCCATATCAATCAGGTCTGATGGCTTCTGCTTGAGAGTTGTTGTTTTTTTATTGGGGGAGGGGGGGGGTTCTGTTGTGCTGTGTGTCTCCACTAACTGGAGGACTGGAGGGCAGAGGTGTTTGTGTCTTAATCTGAGCTAAACATTCTATGTTAATTTAACTCAAATAAAAGTCTCAGACAAGTAGCACAGTTACAATAGTCTCTCCTTGACATTTTAAGCAATTATCCTTTGGTTCAAAAGTACAACAAGCTAACGCTATCCACCAGGTTAGAAGTCATGGACGAGCCATGGACACAACAGTAGCGAGTTGATTAGTATTGGCGAGAGGATTGAGAGCTTGTTTACGCATCACCTTGCAAGGCGTCGCAGGACTGTTTGTAAGCAACACAAGTAAATTAACTCATTAAATATGCAAAGAAAAGTAGTAGGTCACTGTCAAACACAACAGGAAACACAAGTAGGATGCCAACGTGAACCCTTTAATAAAATACACAAATAAACAACTAATTAAACAATGCATCAATGCTACACTATATATACACACACATAAAAGTATGTGGACAACCACTCAAATTAGTGGATTTTGGCTTTTTCAGCCACACCCGTTGCTGACAAGAGTATAAAATCAAGCACACAGCCATGCAATCTCCATAGACACACACTGGCAGTAGAATGGCCCGTACTGAAAAGCTCAGTGACTTTCAACTTGCCACTTTCATAGGATGTCACTTTTCCAACAAGTCAGTTCGTCAAATTTCTGCCCTGCTAGAGCTGCCCTGGTCAACCGTAAGTGGTGTTACTGTGAAGTGAAAACGTCTAGGAGCGGCTCAACTGTGAAGTGATAGACCACAGAAGCTCACAGAATGGGCCCGCCAAGTGCTGAATTGTCTAAAAATCTTCTGTCCTCAGTTGCAACACTCCCGAGTTCCAAACGTCCTCTGGAAGCAACATCAGCACAAGAACTGTTCGCCGGGAGCTTCATGGCCGAGCAGCCACACACAAGCCTAAGATCACCAAGTGCAAATGCCAAGCGTCTGCTGGAGTGGTGTAAAGCTTGCCAACCATTGAAACGCATTCTCTGGAATGATGAGTCGCGCTTTAACATCTGGCAGGCCAACGGAAAAATCAAGGTTTGGCAGATGCTGGGAGAACGCTACCTGCCTGAATGCAACTGTAAAGTTTGGTGGAGGAGGAATAATGGTCTGGGGGTGTTTTTCATGGTGGGGCTAGGCCCCTTACTTCCAGTGAAGGGAAATCTTAACACTACAGCATACAATGACATTTGCGATGATTCTGTGCTTCCAACTTTGTGGCAACAGTTTGTGGAAGGCCCTTTCCTGTTTCAGCAATACAATGCCCCCCGTGCACAAAGTGAGGTCCAGACATAAATGGGTTGTTGAGAACGGTGTGTGCAGGCCAGAACTTGACTGGCCTGCACAGAGCCCTGACCTCAACCCCATCGAATGCCTTTGGGATGAATTGGAACGCAGTCTGCGAGCCAGGCCTAATCGCCTAACATCACTTATGCTCTCGTGGCTGAATGGAAGCGAGTCCCCGCAGCAATGTTCCAACATATACTGGAAAGCCTTCCCAGAAGAGAGGAGGCTGTTATAGCAGCAAAGGGAGGACCAACTCCATATTAATGCCCATGATTTTGGAATTAGATTTTTGACGAGCATGTGTCCACATACTTTTGGTCATGTAGTGTACCATTAAAAGGTACAAGGACAACGAAACGGTTAATTCAAATAAATAAATGGCAGCTACATATGTCAAGATCCACCGCCACAGTTCACATACAGGGGGCGGCCATTTTGACTGAATATAAATGTTCCAGATTGTGCCTTTTAAAAGGTTGGACTTGGCAGGATCTGAGCAGCCATTTTGTTATGCTATGTAACCTGGAAGTGTTCTGCTTTCCAAAATCCACTGAGGAGTCTCTACTTTGGAAATAACCTGCAAAGATTATTTCAAACTAAGGCTCCAAAGGCTCCCAATGGCATTTCCCTCTACTTGAGCCAGCCAGACATTCAAGGTGTAGTTTTTTTTGCTGCTACCTGGTGCTCCCGAATGTTGCACCAAATGAGATAGAAAAGTTGAGTGCTATGTGTCTGTCTGTCAGACTTTATGTGTGTGTGTGTGTGTTGTGTGTTTGTGTGTGTGCGCATGTACGTGCACACGTGGAGCGATTTGGATGAGGGGCTGGCCTTTCCAGGTCATCACATCCCCCTGTGTTATAACATAATATAGCATGGGTAAGGCTATTAGCATTAGAAAGGTCACTTTGAAAAGTGGAAATCAAATATGGGATTCGGAGGTGCCATTGAGCCAACAGGCCTATTAGTATTCATGCGGTGCGAATGAATGAAAAATAGGAGCCCTACAGGCCATAGTATTAAACTCAATAAGCGTTGATTTGCCCAACCTCCAACTCCCCTGTTTTTCCACCTATAATTTCTCCCCCTTAATATTTCATATTAAGGGGTATTTTGGGGGGGATTAAAGCCACGGGGCTGTCAGAATCAGAGTTCTCACGTGGCTGACACTTATGCCACCTACCGTTGGTAGGATTAATGATTGTCTGGAGCTAGCATGACTAGCCATATTTTCAGAATTGCTATCAAATCAAATATTATTTGGTCACATGCGCCGAATGCAACAGGTGAAATGTTTACTTACAAGCCCTTAACTCTGTTTCTGAAACAGCATTGTTGGTTAAGAAAATATTAACTAAATAACTGAAGTAAAAAAATATATAAAAATAACACAATAAAATAACAATAACATCATCACCACTACCTCAGCAGGCAGAACTGATTAGAATGACGTTAGGCTTTTCAACTTTATACTGGTTGTAAAAGTAAAAATACGTAAACGGCAACAAAAAAAAAGAATCAACTGGTAGTAACATAACATGTGTACCGGTAACAGGCACTAAATATTTTTAGTTTTTTCCTTTGCCTGATGCAGGGACTTCTGGGAGAAGGAGTTCTTATGAGGTTGAGTCACTGAACGCTGTTCCCCACCAACTCCCTTCCCTACCTCCCGCTCCTGCCCCATCTGTCAGCCAGTAACCTGCTTGAGTTCACCATGCCGTTAGCGCACCTGTGCCTGCCTCCTAAAATAAAGCTGTCTGACACACACACACGCGCACGCACAAACACGGACGCACGCACGAACTCTCAAACGCACTATGCTGTCATATACACACA
The DNA here is from genome assembly GCF_036934945.1 of Oncorhynchus masou masou. NCBI lineage: Eukaryota > Metazoa > Chordata > Actinopteri > Salmoniformes > Salmonidae > Oncorhynchus > Oncorhynchus masou. The sequence continues at coordinate 49,271,961 of NC_088238.1, forward strand.
CTATGCTGTTGTACACACATTCACACATAGCGGCAGGTAGCCTAGTGGTTAGAGAGTTGGGCCAGTAACCAGAAAGGTGGCTGGTTTGAATACCAGACCCAACAAGGTGAAATATCTGTTGATGTGCCCTTGAGCAAGGCACTTAACCCTCATTTGCTCCAGTGGCGTCGTACTACTATGGCTGACCTATCCTAGTGTTTGTGACAAACGTATATTTTATTATCTACTCAGACACACACACACACACACACACACACACACACACACACACACACACACACACACACACACACACACACACACACACACACACACACACACACACACACACACACACACACACACACTTACTTCCAGGCTGTTAGCGTTTTGCGACGTGGATGGGAACACACAGCGTCTCTCGTTCTCTGTCCCTCTCTTGCTCACACATGCACAGTGACGTAAAGAGGACAAAAGGAATGCCTTAGGGCCACGCTCCCACAGTTCCATTACCTCAGATGAGGCACTTCTGTGTCCACACACACGACTGTCACATACACAAGCGTATGCAGACAGACAAATCTACACCACACACACACACAAACACACACGCACACCATTGAGTAGCAAAGGTGTTCACTCTGCCCTCTCCTCATTGGGTTTAAAGTATGGCTGGGGACCACACCGTCCTGTCCCCTCCTATCCCCAGATAGACACGCACCATCGCTCTCGTCTGATAGGGGACAACATGGCAGCCCTCCCCCCGCCCACCCTGTGACGCTCCCCAACACCTTGAGCCATCTGTTTACCAACACACAGTATGAGTCCCAAATGACACTCTATTCCCTACATAGTGCACTACTTTTTACCAAAACCCCTCCGGTCAACAGTAGTGCACAATGAAGGGAATAGCGTGTCATTTGGGATGCAGTCTCAGTCACATAGTGTCCATTTTTCCAGGCTAACTTTGTTCATTCGGATGTTACCAGGTGCTGTCAACTCAAGGTTGGTGATTTTTGTCCTGTTTTGGGTTGAAAGATGCCCCTGAATGCTTCAATAGAGGGCTTTCCATATATTATTGTAAGTACTAGAGTGTTCCTACAATCCATATCCCAGAATGAGTTGTGTCATCTGCACACTCGTTACATTGTTACATGGCAGTAGTCCATTGAGTGACACCAGGGAATGTGATCAGTTCAATCTTTTGATTTAAGATGTGAACATTTACGCTGTTAAATAACCACTTGCTTGCGCAGGGACAAAAAAAATCTATGAAAGTGACAAATAAACTGTTGAGGCAAATATAGTACTTCTAATTCGAATGATAAAACGATACAACCAACAACCCAGAAAAGCTTTCTCAAAAGACAACCACCACTTCTTTGCTCCGACGACTATGTCACGAGAAGCGACACTCCGGTGCTTCAGAGAGCAAAGTGTTGATTTTTTTTCATAGCCACCGTCTGCTTTCTCAAACGTAGCGAGAAAAAAGGGCACTATTAGTCAGCATTAGTCATAAATGAATCATTTATTCCGATTTGAAATTTAGATGAGGCTGCCGCCGAATTCCCACGCGAGGCCTCGGCACAACAAAAAGCCTGTCTGCCGAGAAGATATATGTTTAAGTAATGCTACTGGAAACCCCACGCCGCTGAGTGATATTACTAAGCCGTGTTGCAACCCCCCCCCCCTGGTAAGACACGTACATTTGAAGCTATCAAAAATATCGGTCTCCCCCCCATGCCTTCCCCGCCTTTCTGTTTTGGCTGTGCTGATAGCAGCACTTGAAAAGGATTCCCATGAGGGAAACTTTTTCTAAATGGAAGGTTTGGTGGGTAGGCTGAGTGGCTGGGCTAAGTTTGAACAATGTTGCCAGCTTTAGGAGATTGGGGGAACAACACTAACGGTACCCCTCCCAAACACCGTCAACACATGGTCAGTAGACATCAACATTTCCATATCCGTTTTATTTACCTACACCATGATGTAACTGCTCATCATATACCCATTTATTTCTGAGGAATACGATCTCGAAACACCTTAGCACTGCCTAACCATATCATTATCCAAAACATGTCTACAGCCTTCAGCGTACTCTGACAGGCGTTAGAACATATCTACTACAGTGTTGCGGCGGAATACTGCTGAATAAAGCCACGGACTCGGGTCTGTTTGCCACGTGCATGTTCAACGGCTACAGGACATCCTCTCAACAAGACAGAAATCCCACTGCTGCCACCATCTGTCAGCCAATAGATCTCTGACGGGGGAAAAAACAGTTTGAGGCAACTTGATAGGACACTTGCGGAAAGAAACAGCAAGGATATAACCTTCCTACAGTAGGTTACACTTATGAACCATGTTGATCCCTTTCTAGTGAATAAGAAGGATAAGGAGAGGTAACGGAGCTTTGAAAACGAGACTGCTGCTGTCTCGGGTGTCCTTCGAGTGGATAGACGGGCTAGACGTTCTCCCCCCTCCTCTTTTCCCTCTGTGCATTGCTTTTTTACGATTTAATAACAACCTCCATTTTGTACCCAAAAGGGATTTGTGGGGTTATCACCCAACTTCTCCTTCCCCACCGTTGACATCTCTCCCCTCAGTCTGTCGTGAAGCAATGCGAATCTCGAAAGAATTATTCCACATTATTTTCTATTCCAGCCTCTCCCCATGGCATTCTCTATCTACATTGTGTAGTTACGTCCTGATTGATATTCTGCTGGTCAACACAAAGGCCAATTGACCTTTTTCACAGTGACGAGTGGGCACTCTGTGATTGTTCTAGACACTGGCTGACAGTGTAACAAAGCATGGTGAAAAGGCTCAATTTGGAAGGAGTTTTTTCCCCTTTATTTCTTTCAGCTAATTGGACCTCTGGTTGTTTGGCTGGAGAGAATCCTAGCACATTTGTATGCCCTTCCATCGACTTGAAGAGACACGCTCCAGGAATTTGGGTTTGGATTGCCATGGGTCAAGATCCCCTGTCAACGTCAACGTTTGTGAGGTTGTGGGGTGACAATGTATTCCCGATTAGCTACAGTATCATCACTTTTTTGTTTGTTTTTAATCTCCTAAAACATTGTCTTTGATTAAATATTTGAAAGTCATAACTGAAATGAAAGTTAAAAGAAACTCAATCTCAAAGGTAGTTCTACCCAAGACAATCTTTTAATTAGGGTCAATCCATTTGAATTCAATCCCTTCTCGACAGCATCCCTTTTGATTTCAACAAAAACATTCCATACACTTTTCCCCAAGCAAGAAGGGGTCAGAAAGAGACCTGTTGGACCTGAATGCCAAAACATTCAGGAGATAAAGGTTCTGTGTTGACCCATTTTGAATACCCATCATACCAGGGAACATCCATTGCTTCATTACCAGAAAATAGAAAATGGTTTAGTTTGATGTAAAAGCTAACAACAGTGTTATTGTCAAACAACTTTGTTATTTCTTGAAAAAAAATTGTCATTTTTAAACCTAATGCAAATTATAAAGAAAATGCTAAACTTCCATTTTTAGCTTAGACCCTATTTCACATCACAACACCAACGCAAGGGGTGTTTTGCCCCTGCAATTACTACCACAAAAATGACCATCAGCCCACCAACCGTCGAATGTTGTTACGCTCCTCGTTTAGAGAATGACCGGACCAAGGTGCAGCGTGGTAGGCGTACATTTTCTTTATTAATGTTCTACCAACAACCAATAAACAACACAACGAACGTAAAGCTTCGTAGTGCTAAACCTGCAACAAACAAATACAAAAAAAACAAGAGCGCACAGTTCTGTAAGGCTAAGAAACTATACAGAAAACAAGATCCCACAGTTCTGTAAGGCTAAGAAACTATACAGAAAACAAGATCTCACAGTTCTGTAAGGCTAAGAAACTATACAGAAAACAAGATCCCACAGTTCTGTAAGGCTAAGAAACTATACAGAAAACAAGATCCCACAGTTCTGTAAGGCTAAGAAACTATACAGAAAACAAGATCCCACAAAACCCAAAAGGAAAATGACAACTTATGTGATCCCCAATCAGAGACAACGATAGACAGCTGCCTCTGATAGGGAAACACACGGCCAAAAACAAAGAAATAGAAAACATAGACTTTCCCACCCAAGTCACACCCTGACCTAACCAAACATAGAAAATAACAAGGAACTCTTAAGGTCAGGGTGTGACAGTATCCCCCCCCCCAAAAGGTGGGGATTCCGGCCGCAAACCTGAACATATAGGGGAGGGTCCGGGTGGGCATCTACTATCGGTGGAGGCTCCCGTGCGAGACGCAGGCCCAGCTCCGCTTTAGGCTCCCCCCACTTCGGTGGCGCCTCTGGTGCAGGGATTGCCAAGGCCTCCAAACCGATCATCACTGGAGGCTTCGTGCCATGGATCATCACTGGAGGCTTCGGGCCATGGATCATCACTGGAGGCTTCGGGCCATGGATCATCACTGGAGGCTTCGTACGTGGAGCCGGAACAGGTCTCACTGGACTGAGGAGACATACTGGAAGCCTGGTACGTGGAGCAGCCACAACACGTCCTGGCTGAATCTCCCCTGTAGCATGGCAAGTGCGGGGAGCAGGAACAGGCCCTACTGGGTTGTGCTGGCGAACTGGGGATACCGTGCGTAGAGCTGGTATCCTGGGCCGAGGAGACGCACAGGAGACCAGGAGCGCTGAGCCGGGAAACAATCTGTCCTGGCTGAATGCCCACTCTAGCACGGCAACTGCGGGGAGCTTGCACAGAGTTCACCGGGCTGTGGATGCGTACTGAAGGTACAGTGTTCACAACAGGAAAACGTGGCACTTGAACCGTGACCAACTCCTCATTGTATTTACAGGGAGTTGGTTCTCGTTCACCCCTTAGTTCCGTTCGTTCCGCTGGCCAACCCGTGTGAGGCTGCCTCTCTTGCTTCCGTCCTTGCCGTGACTCCTGGTATCGCCGCCATTCCTCACTTGGTACCTCCGCCTGCTTCCATGGCAGGGTCTTGTGCCATGGCGCAGCGTGCATGTAATTCCACATCTTTAATAAAGTGAAACTTTAACAAAAAAACAGGTAAACAGAAACCAAACGTGACGCAACCATGGCGCACACAAACACACACAGAAAATGAATAATTACCCACCACATTAGGTGGAAAAAAGGCTGCCCAAGTATGATTCCCAATCAGAGACATTATCCCAGAAATGACAATAAACTGTTTGACAACCCTGTTTGTAAGTTTTTAAATGTTATTGATCTCAACCGTTTATCTTTTCCAGCGATGAAGACATGCCTCATGGTATGGTAAACTTGGAGCAACTTTATCTCTTGGATGTTCTGCCATTCAGGTCCAAAGAGTCACTTTGATCACTTCGACAATGGGCCAATGTGTAAGGAAGGTTTCATTCAAATCAAAAGGGGTGCTGTCAAAAAGTGATTGAATTGAAATGGATTTACCCAAGAGACACTAGGACTATGTACAGTATCATCCACTTCTGTCTGGTGTGCGTCAGATTTGGAATCAATTGGAATTGAAGGCAGTCATTTTAAAATGTTAAAATTCAGAAATGTTCAAACTTTAGAAATAAATAGCGTCTACTTTTCAGTTTATTGAGAACTTATTGAAAATAAATGTACTTTTTTAGATTACTGAATTGTAATTCAGTTTACTTCCTGAATTAACTGCCTTCAATTCGACATGAACACAACCCTGGTGTACAGGACTGTTGCTGAAGAGATTCTGCTACTGTAAAACTCTGTCTGGCCAATCCCTAACCTCCTCAACCCTCTCTCTGTCAATCAATAGTGTTTCTCATCCAGTGGGTTGAGATATCATTAATAATGACTGACACGATGCTATAGTGGTAATAAACTTGGGGAATCTGCTCTGCAATGTATAGAAATGGCACATGGACAGTGTGTTACACATACGACAGCTCGTGATGGATAAGCCTAGGTAAATGGGTTTGGACTCATCCCCATAGAAGAGACTCCTGCCTTTGGATAGCCTTCCCCCTTTTGAGTTGTGGTGTGTGAATATAGGGGGTTGTGTGACCTGCGATTGCTCAGGGAAATTTAGCTATAGGCACAGGTAGCCAAGTGGTTAGGGGGGTGGACTAGTAACCGAAAGGTTGCAAGATTGAATCCCTGAGCTGACAAGGTACAAATCTGTCGCTCTGCCTCCGAGCAAGGCAGTTAACCCACTGTTCCTAGGCCGTCATTGAAAATAAGAATTTGTTCTAAACTGACTTGCCTAGTAAAATTAAGGTAAAAATGAAAAATGTTTAAAAAAAACATGGATGTGTGGTTTTAAAACACGGGGGATGGTGGGCTTTAGGTGCTGCTAAGACGGAGTCTGTGGACAAACATGGCGATTTCCTGAGTGAGAGAACCCGACTTGGGTTCAAATACTATTTGCTGTCTTTCAAATACTTTAACAAATGTTATTGAGCCTGCCCATAGCGGCGGATGGGTGGGGTTTGCAACTATTTCGGAACTATTCCATTGCGCCTGGCAAGCTCAATCAAGCGCAGCTAATGTATTCGATGGAAAACAAATACAATTTGAACGCAGGCCTGGTGTACCTGAGCTGGGGATGAACGAGAATGTACTGGGTAAATAGGTGCTAACTGGGGCAAGTTAAGGCAATTGTCATTCCCTCTCCTTCTATTGACTAGAAGTGCTATTCCATCTCCACAAGACGTAGACAAATGTGGACCCGGGTAGAGCGTTAAAAAGGCCAAACTTCTTCAGTCGTTTCAGGAGCCAAAGAGTTGAATTACATGATTGATTTCTAGAGATGATGACTTGTCATCTCAGACTGAGAGGAGGGAGGAAGGGAGGGAGAAAGAGTCGAGCAAAGATGAGATATTTTTCTTCTCCTAACTGACAAGCCTGAAATACGGTCTATACTGGTTAACCAAAAGGAATACATTAGAAAAATTCCCATTATTTCCCTTTCAGCCATGAAAATCAATTCTGAAGTGATTGCATTCAGGGACAAGAGAGAGAGAGAAAATAGTTGATGTGCCTTTGGCTGGTCAAATGGATAGAAACAAGTATTTTTTCTCTTCATGTTTCCCAGTCCCGAGAGAACTGCCTGAGATAGGAATGCCGAACTAAATATTTCTGTTCTTCTCCCGTCATCTTCCAACGTGTACCTTTTGTTGAATCACAAGCCCTGCATTTGCTCATCTCAACTCATCTAACGCTTTTCTCCACTGCTGTAGTAAAGACCCAGAGTATTGTAGGTGTTCAAGGTGTTGAGGGTTTACATAGTAAAGACCCAGGGAGTATTGTAGGTGTTCAAGGTGTTGATGGTTTACATAGTAAAGACCCAGGGAGTATTGTAGGTGTTCAAGGTGTTGAGGGTTTACATAGTAAAGACCCAGGGAATATTGTAGGTGTTCAAGGTGTTGAGGGTTTACATAGTGTATTGTAGGTGTTCAAGGTGTTGAGGGTTTACATAGTAAAGACCCAGGGAGTATTGTAGGTGTTCAAGGTGTTGAGGGTTTACATAGTAAAGACCCAGGGAGTATTGTAGGTGAGGTGTATTGTAGGTGTTCAAGGTGTTGAGGGTTTACATAGTAAAGACCCAGGGAATATTGTAGGTGTTCAAGGTGTTGAGGGTTTACATAGTAAAGACCCAGGGAGTATTGTAGGTGTTCAAGGTGTTGAGGGTTTACATAGTAAAGACCCAGGGAGTATTGTAGGTGTTCAAGGTGTTGAGGGTTTACATAGTAAAGACCCAGGGAGTATTTTAGGTGTTCAAGGTGTTGAGGGTTTAACGTTGTCTTCCCATTAGCATTTTAAGTGCACAGAAAATGATGATGCAAGCGCCAAAGAATATTTAATTGTTGCTGCCAGGATTAAGTTAAGCTCTCGAGAACATCTCTCACCGACGAAATGGTGTGTGGGCCAATGAGCCGTTTCATTGACTGCACAGTCCCATGGCCACCACTTGCTGAATCAGAGGCTAGCCTGGCATGGCTCGGGTTGGAGCAACATCTGATCCGCTGGGGGAATTGGGGCCCGTTGCTCCATGGCCAGGGTCGTAACCCGTGACTGTGAATCCCAAACGGCCACCCCAACCTCCCCCTCCCTGACTCTCCACAACGCGGCACGAGTTTCCTCTGAGGGCGTAACAACAGAATGAACCTGTACCGGGCACCTTTCAGGGGAAAAAGAGCCGAGAGACAGGCAATTTCATGCACTTAACCCCTTTTATTTTTTTCATGAGGCCTGGCTAGAGTTTCATGGCCAGAACCTGCAATGTGAGCTGTGAATACGAGGGGCCTATAATAAGATGTCGTGGTGGTGGGTTAGCCTCAGAGACCCCTCTGTGCCCTCTTGACTTCAGTCTGTGCCCTCTCTAGGAAAGAGTGCCTTTCAAAAGGTCTACAGCCTTCAACGAGAGAGATGGCAGGGATAAGGGATGTGGTGTTTGTGTGTGCACGTGTGTGGTGTTTGTGATCATGAGACTGGTGTCTGACTGGTGTGTGCGCGCGCGCTCAGAGGTAAGGTGGAAATTAATATGCCAAATCCACATCTGTCTGAGTGCCCCGGCCTCATAGCTCATTCCAGATATGCTCATCTGTTAAAGTGGCAGCCACCGACATCCTCAAGGAGCCGTTCCTTGAGCGAGGGAGTGGGGAGATAAACGAGGGCCTGCCAGAGGAGAGGAAGACAAAAAGAGCTCCTCCACTTTTCTGAGGGAGCCCGCGTACTCCTAAAAATCCCCCCCCCCCTATCAGTTCCACATGGTGCATCGCATCTCAAATTATACACAATCACAGGAGAGGGGAAATTAGCACATTTGAGTACCCAAATTAGCATGCAGTGTGAATATAGTGATATAAACTCTGGTTATAGGTAACATCTCCTGTGAGACAATAACGGGATAAACGCGGGGAGGAACAGACAGATGCAACCCTCCTCCTCTCGGGTTGTCAACGCTCGATGACCTGTCTAAACAGACCCCCACATCTCACCTGTGACTCTTTGCTGTGTGTCCATTAAACATGGATGAGATGGACTCAATACTGCTCATTGCTTCTTTGACACACTCTGACTTTGCACCTGTCCGCATTTCAGTCCACCTCTTCCTTTCTTTCTTTCATTCTTTCTTTCTTTTCAAAGATTATTCAAGGTTATTACCTCCTCCAAAAGGCCACTTAGGATGCACAGGGGTAATATGCTGGGTATCTAAGATTTTTTTCCGACAGGTCCGTTCGCTCCAAGTGTGTTTATAATTCACTCTGGTGGCATGGTTTGCTACATATGAAACCGCACCATGGCTTTCAATGGACACAGTTATTAACTGAATTCATATCCCAATGGACCCAGGTGGGGGAAGATATTTGCCTTCCCGACCGCTAAAGTGAATTGAGCCATTTGCAACACTGTATTATACATAAAAAAATGTAGATGTGGCAATGTTCCTTTGTGGGTAAACCCCATTCATCTTTCGTGAAAGGTAAACAGCAACAAGTAAACAATGGAAGGAAGGAAGTGAATCGAGAGCGAGGTTAAGAGTGCACATGCATCGAGAGCATCCGACTGCATCCTTCAATATGTTCTAGAAACCTCGGAATCCATACGCCAGTCAAGCTTCATCTCATCTTTTGACAGTTTTGCAGCTCGTCTAGAGGTTTGCCATAAAACAGTAGTGAAAAGGGGTCCCTGGAGAGCTGGGGCTACGCCCTCAATCTTAACTTGTCCAGCAGTCGATCGAGACCAGTCATATACTCCATGTTAGTATTTTATTTAAAGAAAATCAAGACCATGACAACTATCAGTATCCTCTCAAGGATACGTCAGAAAAGTTTGTTCGTTGAGTAAGGTTGAGTGCTAGGCACTTGAAGATCATTAAAAAAAGCAGGAAAGAAAAGGGATTGCAGTTGCCGCCTCTGTTGTTTGCGCCCGAGGGCTACTCTGACCCTGTGACCCGAACAAACATGATGACTCAGCCAATCGAGACAAGTCCATGCTGCAACCTGTCTCTTTAAGAAACACACACACACAAACAACCATGCATGCACACACACACACACAAATGAAAATGACAGAGAACAATCTCCAATCCCGGGTTGCTTCCCTTAAGTCCGCATGACGCGCCTTCAATCTCCTGCGCCTGTCACACAACAAACCCGGAGCACGCTGACAAATCTATGTGCACCTCCATGTACGATAAAATTAGAGACGTACCCCTGTGGTATCGGGGGGAGAGAAAGAGAGGGACAAGTTAATCATGTCTGAGTAGCTTCTCCCATCACTGGCAGCCCACTTTAATCAAATTATGACCTTGTAAAGCATGCACTTGTCATTTGGGACCCAAATCTCCTCGCTAATGACTAATTAGCCTCACATCACCTGTGCCTTCCAAAACTTCCATTACACCCAGAACTACGCTCAAGATAATGGAATAAACAAAAGAGGGGATAAAAAAAAGCTCTCCCCAAAGAATGTCAGATGTGCATCAATCAACAACATGGTAATCTATAATGGGCTGAGGTAATGTTTTTTTTCTTCGTCTGTCAGCGAGAGGCCACCCTTCGGTGCGCCAAAGGACAGACAATAAGGATACACGCGTTCATTAACAGCAATTAGCGGGAAAGGGCTTGAGAAAAAGGCAGAAAACAAGTGAGGAAAAGTAAGTGATGCTAACCTTGTTTGAGGTTATGTCCGGCGGAGTTGGGTGTATAACTGAAGGCCATTACACATCAGTAACTCCAAGTCGACTCAAACCAAGCCCATTTGAATAAAGGAGCATACTATATAATAATTTCCTTCATGTTAGGTCTTGTTACAAAGTAGCTTTGAGATGATGACCCTTGCTATGAGGTCACACATGCGGTCTACTTGGCCTCTGAAGTGTCAACTTATCGGCACGGAGGAACGAGGGTTTGTTTGTTCCATCCAGCGCCCCGTGCAGCTGTGGCATTTGGCGGCAGGCGCACAAACAGGCGGCGCCATTCATTACAACCATTTTATATCAGAGACACACTCTACGTCTAGGGGCCCTAAGCATCTGCCTCCATATCAGGGAGGGAGGGAGGGGGAGGGAGGGAGGGAGGGAGGGAGGGAGGGAGGGAGGGGGAGGGAGGGAGGGAGGGAGGGGAGGGAGGGAGGGAGGGAGGGAGGGAGGGAGGGAGGGAGGGAGGGAGGAGGACAAGGAGAGCGAAAAAGAGAGGCAAAAAGAGGTAAAGACATTTATATAGAGAAAAGGTGTTTAAAAAAAATACAGACCGTTTGGACGTCCCTCCTCTTCATCTCTCCCTCCTCATCTTCACATCACAGGAACATCTGGCTGTGAAGACGGACAATAAAAGGCCCATTGGCTGAGAGTCCATAGATCTATCTTAAACAAACACACACACACATCCTCGTCAAGTCATCCTAGAGGACTCTTGGGAGACCACCACACACTGCAGTACACAGCTGTAACAATTAGAGCTGTGGTTCTAACACACAGTCATAACTGTATTGGCCTAGAGTCTGATATGATATTCAGCATCACATTCAACATCAGAAACCATTTCCATCTGAATTGATTCAAATGATGTAGCAGAGGACATCAAACATCTACATGTGTATAGTATATTGAATTTCCCACAAGACTTGAATACAATTCTGTAGCCATGAACATCATCAACATCCATTTACAGTATATGTGTTCAACTGTTTAATGTATAGCATTTCCCACCTGAATTGAATTGCAATTGCTTGCTATAATGGTAAATAGCAAGTAAGTAAGATATAAATACATACTTAAGTTGTTGGTCCAAACTCATATTAATAAAGAAGTTTAACAGAGGGAAGTAGCTATGTAAAATGCAGTGTAAAGTACCTAAGTGAAAATAAGTTTAAGTACTACTTAAGTAGTTTTTTGGGGTATTATATGTACTTTACTTCACTATTTATATTTTGAATACTTTTACTTCACAACATTCTTGAAGAAAATAATGTACTTTTTTCCTGACACCCAAAAGTACTGGTTCCATTTTGAATGCTTAGCGGACAGGAAGTGTGCTGGAGTGTGCCAATAGCTATCTGTAAATACATTGTTTTTTAAACAAGAAAATGGTGCCATCTGGTTTGCTTAATATAAGGAATTTGAAATAATTCATAATTTTACTTTTGATACTTAAGTTCATTTTAGCAATTCCATTTACTTTTGATACTTAAGTATATTTAAAACCAAATACTTTTAGATTCTTACTCAAGTAGTATTTTACTGTGTGACTTTCACTTTTACTTGAGTCATTTTCTATTAAGGTATCTTTACTTTTACTCAAGTATGACAATTGGGCACTTTTGCCACCACTGTGTAAATGTAATCCAAACATGAGCTAAAAAGTTTGTGTCTGCTCTTCTGTTGTTGTCTACACTGTGGCCTCTCTCCAGTTCTTTATCTACTGTGATGAATGGGCCCACGCCGCGTCCCAAATAAAGATATCCCGCCGCCTCCGCCACGGTAACCAAGCACTTCAAAATAATGTGGCCAACCCAATGGAGGTTGCACTAAATTTGATCTCATTCAATTTCCTTAAACTATCTGCCAAGGCACACAAGGACAATGGCTGTCTTTTATAAATCACACGCGACGCTCTCCTCTCAAAAGGGCTCCTGAGGGTTGCCCTGGGAGACATTGATACATAAAACATCACCAAGATTTTCCTACAAACCCAATTTATGAGAAGTGACATGAGATTGGGTTGAGGAAACCGAGTATCAAATAAAATGTATTTATATAGACCTTCGTACATCAGCTGATATCTCAAAGTGCTGTACAGAAACCCAGCCTAAAACCCCAAACAGCAAGCAATGCAGGTGTAGAAGCACGGTGTCTAGGAAAAACTCCCTAGAAAGGCCAAAACCTAGGAAGAAACCTAGAGAGGAACCAGGCTATGTGGGGTGGCCAGTCCTCTTCTGGCTGTGCCAGGTGGAGATTATAACGTCTGCTAAATGACTTAAATGTAAATGTAAATATAACAGAACATGGCCAAGATGTTAAAATGTTCATAAATGACCAGCATGGTCAAATAATAATAATCACAGGCAGAACAGTTGAAACTGGAGCAGCAGCACGGCCAGGTGGACTGGGGACAGCAAGGAGTCATCATGCCAGGTAGTCCTGAGGCATGGTCCTAGGGCTCAGGTCCTCAGAGAGAGAGAAAGAAAGTGAGAAAGAGAGAATTAGAGAGAGCATACTTAAATTCACACAGGACACCAGATATGACAGGAGAAGAACTCCAGATATAACAAACTGACCCTAGCCCCCCGACACATAAACTACTGCAGCATGAATACTGGAGGCTGAGACACTGTGGCCCCATCCGATGATACCCCCGGACAGGACCAAACAGGAAGGATACAACCCCACCCACTTCGCCAAAGCACAGCCCCCACACCACTAGAGGGATATCTTCAACCACCAACTTACCATCCTGAGACACGGACGAGAATAGCCGACAAAGATCTCCGCCACGGCACAACCCAAGGGGGGCGCACACCCAGACAGGAAGATCACATCAGTGACTCAACCCACTCAAGTGACGAACCCCTCCTATGGACGGTATGAAAGAGCCCTAGTAAGCCAGTGACCCAGCCCCTGTAATAGGATTAGAGGCAGAGAATTCCAGTGGAAAGAGGGGAACCGGCCAGGCAGAGACAGCAAGAGCGGTTCGTTGCTCCAGAGCCTTTCCGTTTACCTTCACACTCCTGGGCCAGACTACACTCAATCATATGACCCACTGTAGAGATGAGTCTTCAGTAAAGACTTAAAGGTTGATACCGAGTTTGCGTCTCTCACATGGGTAGGCAGACCATTCCATACAAATTGAACTCTGTAGGAGAAAGCCCTGCCTCCAGCTGTTTGTTCAGAAATTCTAGGGACAATTAGGAGGCCTGAGTTTTGTGACTGTAGCGTACATGTAGGTATGTACGCCAGGGCCAAATCAGAGAGATAGGTAGGAGCAAGCCCATATAATGCTTTGTAGGTTAGCAGTAAAACCTTGAAATCAGCCCTTGCCTTGACAGGATGCCAGTGTAGGGAGGCTAGCACTGGAGTAATATGATCAAATTTTTTGGTTCTAGTCAGGAATCTAGCAGCCGTATTTAGCACTAACTGAAGTTTATTTCATGCTTTATCCAGAGCATTGCAGTAGTCCAACCTAGAAGCAACAAAAGCATGGATTAATTTTTCTGTATCATTTTTGGACAGAAAGTTTCTGATTTTTGCAATATTACATAGATGGAAAAAAAGCTGTCCTTGAAACAGTCTTGATATGTTCTTCAAAAGAGAGATCAGGGTCCAGAGTTAAGCCGAGGATCTTCACAGTTTTATGTGAGACGACTGTACAACCATTAAGATTAATTGTCCGATTCAGCAGAAGATCTCTTTGGTTCTTGGGACCTAAAACAAGCATCTCTGTTTTGTCCGAGTTTAAAAGTAAAAAGTTTGCAGCCATTCACTTCATTATGTCTGAAACACATGCTTCCAGCGAGGGCAATTTTGGGGCTTCACCATGTTTCTTTGAAATGTACAGCTGTGTGTCATCCGCATAGCAGTGAAAGTTAACATTATGTTTTCAAATGACATCCCCAAGAGGTCAAATATATAGTGAGAAAAATAGTGGTCCTAAAACGGAACCTTGAGGTTCACCGAAATTTACAGTTGATTTGTCAGAGGACAAACCATTCACAGAGACAAACTGATATCTTTCCTACAGATAAGATCTAAACCAATTTGGGTTTCCAATCTCTCCAAAAGAATGTGGTGATCGATGGTATCAAAAGCAGCACTAAGGTCTAGGAGCACAAGGACAGATGCAGAGCCTCAGTCTGATGCCATTAAAAGGTAATTTACCACCTTCACAAGTGCAGTCTCAGTGCTATGATGGGGTCAAAAACCAGACTGACGCACTTCGCATACATTGTTTGTCTTCAGGAAGGCAGTGAGTTGCTAAGCAACAGCCTTTTCTAAAAAATTTGAGAGGAATGGAAGATTTGATATAGGCCGATAGTTTTTTTTTCTGGGTCAAGGTTTGGCTTTTTCAAGAGAGGCTTTATTACTGCCACTTTTAGTGAGTGTGGTACACATCCGGTGGATAGAGAGCCGTTTATTATGTTCAACATAGGAGGGCCAAGCACAGGAAGTAGCTCTTTCAGTAGTTTAGTTAGAATAGGGTCCAGTTCCCTCGAATGTGTCAGGTAACATTGTGCATGTCGGTCGCAGTCTGCTATTGGAGGTTAATACAAGAAATGGTAAGATATCACTTAGATATTATTTGAGCATTGTTTGATTCAATTTGCCCTGTACAATAGCACCCATAAAAGAGTCCCAAAGTGCAAACTCCCAGAAAAATCAAGTGCGTCTGAAAGTACATACCACTGATCGAAAACGGGTTGAATCAATGTTGTTTCCATGTCATTTCAACCCCCCAAAATTATTTGAATTCATTGAATGAATGTGGAAAACTGATTGGATTTGGAAAAAGTCTGCATTTTGGGAGGAGGGTTTTCACCCAACTTTTAACTTAAATCAAATGACAGGGTGACATTATTTCACATTATTAGACAAATCAACCAAATGTCAATCAAAACTAGACTTTGAACTGATGTCTGTGACCCAGGTCTGCTATATACAGTACACACTGTTCACTGGCATTATGGTAAATCTTTTAATAATCTGCTGTTATGGGATACATTATTGTCACTCAACACTGACTGGGCGTGTTAATTCAAACTATACTGAACAAAAATATAAAATCGCAACATGTAAAGTGTTGGTCCCATGTTTCATGAGTTGAATAAAAATATCCCAGAACATTTCCAGATGCACAAAAAGCTTCTCTCAAATTTCTCTCAAATTTTGTGCACAAATATGTTTACATCCCTGTTAGTGAGCATTTCTCCTCTGTCAAGATAATCCATCCACTTGACAGGTGTGGAATATCAAGAATCTGATTAATAGTCATGATCATTACATAGGTGCACCTTGTGATGAGGCACTAAAATACGCACATGCCATAATGCCACAGATCTCTCATGTTTTGAGGGAGCGTGCAATTGGCATGCTGACTGCAGGAATGTCCACTAGAGCTGTTGCCAAAGAATTTTACTTTAATTTCATTACCATAAGCCGCCTCTATTGCCATTTTAGAGCATTTGGCAGTACATCCAACTGGCCTCAAAGTCTCTTGAGTCTCCTGAGTCTCTTTTGTCGTGCACTCTTCACGACTGTATTGGTGTGCTTGGACCATGTTAGATTGTTGGTGATGTGGAAACCAAGGAACTTGAAGTTCTCAACCTGCTTCACTGCAGCACCGACGATGAGAATGAGGGCATGCTCTTTTTTCTGTAATCCACAATCATCTCCATTTGTCTTGATCACGTTGAGAGAGAGGTTGTTGTCTTGGTCTCTGACCTCCTCCCTACAGGCTGTCTCGTCATTGTCGGTGATCAGGCCTACCACTGTTGTGTCATCTGCAACTTAATGATGGTGTTGGAGTCGTGCCTGGTTGTGCAGTCATGAGTGAACAGGGAGTACAGGAGGGAACTGAGCATGCACCCCTGAGGGGCACCTGTGTTGAGGATCAGCGTGGCGGATGTATTGTTACCTCCCCTTATCACCTAGGGGCGGCCTGTCAGGAAGTCAGGAAGTCCAGGAAGTCAAGTCTAAGCATCCAGTCCTTAGCCTATTGATGAGCTTTGAGGGCACTATGGTGTTGAACACTGAGTGGTAGTCAATGAATAGCATTCTCACATAGGTGTTTCTTTTGTCCATGTGGGAAAGGGCGGTGTGGAGTGAAATATAGATTGTGGATCTGTGGATCTGTTGGGGCGGTATGCAAATTGAAGTGGGTCTAGGGTTTCTGGTATGATGGTGTTGATGTAAGCCATAACCAGCCTTTCAAAGCACTTCATGGCTACCGATGTGAGTGGTTTGGTCGGTAGTGTTCTTGGGAACAGGGACTATGGTGGTCTGCTTAAAACATGTTGATATTACAGACTCGGACAGGGAGAGGTTGAAAATGTCAGTGAAGACACTTGCCAGTTGGTTAGCTCATGCTCGCAGTTCATGTCCTGGTAATCCGTCTGGCCCTCCAGGCCTTGTGAATGTTGACCTGTTTAAAGGTCTTACTTACATCGGCTGCGGAGATCCGATGTAATGCATGTTCTTCTCATGCATGTTTCAGTGTTATTTGCCTCGAAGCGAGCGTAGAAGTAGTTTAGCTCGTCTGGTAGGCTTGTGTCACTGGGCAGCTCTTGGCTGTGCTTCCCTTTGTAGTCTGTAATGGTTTGCAAGCCCTGCCACATCCGACGAGCGTCAGAGCCGGTGTAGTATGACTTGATCTTAGTCCTGTATTGACGCTTTGCCTGTTTGATGGTTTGTTGGAGGGCACAGCAGGATTTCTTATAAGCTTCAGGGTTAGAGTCCTGCTCATTGAAAGCTGAAGATCTAGCCTTTAGCTCAGTGCGGATGCTGCCTATAATCCATGGCTTCTGGTTGGGGTATGTACGTACGGTCACTGTGGGGACGACGTCATCGATGCACTTATTGAAGAAGCCAATAACTGATGTGGTGTACAATGCCATCAGAGGAATCCCGGAACATATTCCAGTCTGTGCTAGCAAAACCGTTCTGTAGCTTTGCTTCCTCTGACCACTTTTTTATTGATCTAGTCACCGGTGCTTCCTGCTTTAATTAATTTTTGCTTGTAAGCAGGATATAAGCAAATATAGGGCGAGGGAGAGCTTTGTATGCGTCTCTGTGTGTAGAGTATAGGTGGTCCTGAGTTATTTTTCCTCTGGTTGTACATTAAACATGCTGATAGAAATTTTTCTTTTTTGCTTATGGCAGATTACAGCTCATTCAATGCTGTCTTTGTGGCAGCTTCTGACTGTGGTGGTATGTAAACAGCTACAAAGAATACAGATGAAAATACTCTCGGTAGGTAGTGTGGTTTACTGCTTATCATGAGATACTCTACCTCAGCCAAGCAATAGCTCGAGACTTCCTTAGATATCGTGCACCAGCTGTTGTTTACAAAAATACATAGACCGCCGCACCTCGTCTTACCAGACACTGCTGTTCTATCCTGCCGGTACATCATATAACCAGCCAGCTGTATATTGACATTGTCAGCGTTCAGCCACGACTCCGTGAAGCATAAGATGTTACAGTTTTTAATGTCCCATTGGTAGTTTAATCTTCCGCGTAACTCGCCGATTTTATTCTCCAAAGATTGCATGTTTGCTAGCAGAATGGAGGGAAGTAGGGGTTAATTAGATCACCTACGAATTCTCAGAAGGCAGCCTGATCTTCTGCCCGGGGCCTGTTCCCGAGGAAGCAGCATATTCTTTGCATAGGGCTCGTCAAAGTCATGAAAGGAAAAAGGGGATTTTGCTAGTCCGTGGTGAGTAATCGCAGTCCTGATGGGAGAACCTTCCAGAAGGACAACCATATCTGCAGCACTCCACCAATCAGGCCTTTATGGTAGAGTTATCAGACGGAAGCCACTCCTCAGTAAAAAGGCACATGACAGAGAAGAATGGAAGAAACTCCCGAAATACAGGTGTGTCAAGCTTGTGGCGTCATACCCAAGAAGACTAAAGGCTGTAATCGCTGCCAAACGTGCTTCAACAAAGTAAATGTGTAAATGTGCATGCAAAATGTATATGTAAAATGAATATGTATATGTAACAGAAAAGCTGTATTTTTTTTAAAACATAAAAATAGATTTTTTTAAATAATAATAAAAGAAAGTACTGAGTTTAAGGGTCTGAATACCTATGTAAATGTGATATTTCCAGTTTTTTTTTTAAATAAACATTTGCAAATAAAAACTAAAACCTGTTTTTGCTTTGTCATTATGGGGTATTGTGTGTAGATTGATGAGGGGGAAAAAAAACGATCTGTACGATCCGTATGTATGTATGTGTGTGTGTGTGTGTGTGTGTGTGTGTGTGTGTGTGTGTGTGTGTGTGTGTGTGTGTGTGTGTGTGTGTGTGTGTGTGTGTGTGTGTGTGTGTGTGTGTGTGTGTGTGTAGGTAGGTAGGTAGGTAGGTAGGTAGGTAGGTAGGTAGGTAGGTATGTATGTAGGTAGTTAGGTAGGTATGTATGTAGGTAGGTAGGTAGGTAGGTATGTAGGTAGGTAGGTAGGTAGGTAGGTATGTATGTAGGTAGGTAGGTAGGTATGTATGTAGGTATGTATGTAGGTATGTATGTAGGTATGTAGGTATGTATGTAGGTATGTATGTAGGTATGTATGTATGTATGTAGGTATGTATGTAGGTATGTATGTATGTATGTATACACACACACTCTTTTTCTCTACTGTACTGTCCAAACTATTGAAACATAGACATCTATAATTAGTACAGATTTGGTCCAGACCAACCATATTTGGTCTTGTTGGGGGTGGAGCTCATTAGAATACTAGCCAGTGTGTAGAATAATACCCAGATATGCAAAGGAGGATAGTATATTTATCTACCTTTGTGTATCTATTTAGGATACATCACCATGAAGAGAAGGACATTCAAATGATGCATTTCTGTATAGTAGAGATCAGGGACCCAGGATGTCATTCTTTTACAAGGTTGTTGATCCACTTCACAACGGAGAGGTTTTCAAACTCAAGGTTTCATATCATAGCTGACATCCCATTCTTTTAGCAGACGTCTTTGAATCTTAATTCAGAGCAGATATTTAAGTGTTTTTGGAATGTGGTCACATAAAAAAACTGAGGGAGATTTAACTGTCATTCTGTTACCAAACTTTGCATCTGCACTGTTCCTCAAGGAAATGTGTTATCGTAAAATGTTCAGTGGCAATTGTTAAAAGTAGACTTCTGCACATTGGTGTATGGTTTGGTAAACTTTGCAATCAATGGTTTTTGCTCAGTATACAATTTAACCCATCAGAGTGTAAGTAAGCCCTGTCTAAGTTACGTGACATTTAAGACAAAGCATGTTTGCAAGCAAAACAGAGTGCTAGCAGACTACGCTAAACCCTGCATTGACTTTCAACTGATAATGAAACCAACAAACTATGGATTAGAAGCCAAGAGAAAACATGTTTTTATCTAGCTTCCAAACCACCCCTGGCCTCAAAACATAGATACCAAAAAGAGAGCTTCATATATGGCAAACAAAATGATTACACATCTTTAGAGCAATCTGGGGGTCCTGTGGTCGTAACCACTTTGTCGATAGCCTTCCAGTGGGCAGGTGCGCTGATACAGATGGTTTCATGAAGATCCATTAAAAATAATTTTGCTCATCGTCAGGCCCAGGAGGGGCCCATCACACTGAGATGGGTGAGACGCACTGAACTGCCAACAGGCGCTACCAACCACAACCCTCTCCTCACCACCCCATCGTGAGCCGCCCCGTTGCCATGGGAACGCCATGCACAGATGGAACACGGGGAGGGAAGAGAGGAAGAGGGCAGCAGATACACACCACACACATACACAGACACCTTGGGGGTGAGGACCACACAGTGGAGGCCAAAGGGGAGCCACTTGCAACCTCTTGTAGAAGATTGAGTCAGAGGGCCACATCAATAGCATCGCTGCTACATCTATAGTATGTTAGGTTATTTTGTAAAGTCCTTGTGAGGCTGCTTATGTATAATTTGTTCACCCTGTTGCAGGATAACCTTCCTGCAATGCAGGACATTTAAAACTTGCAGTGTATTTGAGGTTTAAAAAGGCCTCTGAAGTTTTTTATTTCACTTTGAATGTTCAGACTTGATTTCCCCTTATGAAACAAATGTATCAACCCCTACAGAAAAAATATTAATGTATTATAATCCACATAATAATTCTCATTTCCTGTTGCTGCAGGATTATTTCCCTGCTGTAGAAAACTGGCTCAAATTAAGATCTTACATCTGTAGCTGAAAGGTAAGACGTATTGGAGAGAGAAAACGGAAAAGTAATTGACAAAAATAATAAGGAATTGTGTATTTATTCCTCGTGTTATTTTTCTATTTTTCTCTCTGCATTGTTGTCAAGGGCCTGTAAACAAGCATATCACTGTTAGACTGCACCTGTTGTTTACAAAGCATGTGACAAATACCATTTTATTTGAATACCATATATGTTTTGAATGGCTGATGCTTTGATGTTTCTTTGATATAGGGATTATCAAGAGATGTAGAAAATCAATGTTTAATAAAAATGGCTTCCTAGGGGAGAGACAGTTCTTTGACAGGGGTTGTCTCCTGCCTTATCTCTCTGTCTTCAGATCCCGAGACAGGCAAATATTTAAACAGTAAACACTAAAGATTAGATGCCTTGCTGCTCTGTCAGACCCACACACACACAACCAGCAAAACACACGCTGCACTCTCTAAAACACACAGACACAAAAATATGTACACTCCATCACTCATGCTTGGTTTTTAAACAACTAATTGGCTGATGCCGGTTTATTTATTTGAATTCCATTTTGTTCTTTTTTTTTTGTGCGCTGAATGCGCAGTTTCCCTATAGGATAAATCAGATCAAGCCCGAACTGTCCAATGTAGTAGGGAGTTGTAGTTCCCAGCAGGCCAACAGTCTACATTGTTTAGCGGAGGTAATTAACTACAATGACCATAATCCATTGCCTACGTGTTCAGTCTGCGTTTATTTCATGGCAGCTATGTTAGGTTAGTGTGGGGCAGACACGGTGAGAGAGAGAAGAGACAGTAGAACGCGCAATTCGAGGGGGATGGAGAGAAGTTGTTTCCTGAGGTATCTTTACCTGAAAATACATGATCTAAGTGATTGTTAGTTGGTATTCAGCAGTCATAAAAGTATGCCATATTTACTTTGAAGAACTACAACAATTGTGATCTTAGGCAGCAGCTCCACAGAGATGAGATGATGACTTCGAATGAAACAGCTGAAATCATTTATTCAAGTAAAGTAATGTAAATAAATGGTTAATAAGTGATAAGGGACAGATCAAAATGTACAGAATTTCAGTAAAGGGGAGGCTTTAATATATATTTTTAAATATAGTCCAGGGGAGGGTCATGTCATTTCTAATTGATGAAATTTCAATATTTCTCAGTGTTAGCTGAGATATGTCAGTCAATTCCTCCACCCACCACTCTTTTAATAGCCTACCTGAGTGTCAGTGAAGGGCTGTTAAGTTAAAGCCAAGACTCAAATTTAGGGGGTATGAGAGAGTATGCCATAGGCCTAGCTGTAAAGAACATGGCAAAAAGCGCAGGCGTACGCCTTGTTAGGATACGATTACCCAAGAAAATACAACTGATCCGATTCTATAAAGTGATCTATAACATCGCTTTGGTCTGCAACACTTTATGCTAGAAACAAGCTGTAAAATACCCGGGAAAGACTCGACTCCAATGTATGTGGGGATACCATTGTTTCTCGTTTCTTTGACATTCAGTGGCTCACTTTGCTTGGGAAGTAATCTAATTCTGTTACTATCAATTGATTAAGCGATTCACTTTCTGAACAATGGAAGACGTTAAACCCAGGCAGCTTTTCGGTAAATACTTGTGACCTCTTGTTGGGTTAAGCCACAGAAGAAGATCAGCCAGCAGTTACAGCTTACCCTTTTCTGCATCGGTCATTTTTGAAAGTAACATGCTCAGTAACATGCTCAGATTCCTGATGACATCCGAGATTATTTAAAAACGGACCGTTTTCTTGCAAACAGGACACACTGTTTTGGCATTGGAGAAATGTGATAAGATGAACTCAGAGGCATATCTCTCTGTCCGTGCTCAGCCTTTCATTTTCTTAATTTGTGTGCTATTAAAAAAAGATTCCGCTAATATGTCAAATTATGTAGAATTCCATTAAATGTTTATAAATGTCTATTTTTTCTCTGACCTGCAAATAGGATGATAGATTCATGTAAAGCTTTTACTATAAAGGAGATCTTTCCCCTACTCTTGTCCACAGTGATCTGCGAACCCACAACTTTCTGACCTGTAGCCCTGTGCGATATCAACAATGCTCATGTTGCCATATAACGCTTAGAAGAGATTTTAAAAGGCTCTGGTCAGTCTAAAAAGTGAGGGTAAATGGTAGGCATGTTCTCTGCTATCCACTTTCTTTTAATGATTATTTTGGGTGTATGGGAGTGTCTTTTTTTTCAAGTGTTCAGGGAGGATATAGGTAATGTACACACACACACACACACACACACACACACACACACACACACACACACACACACACACACACACACACACACACACACACACACACACACCACCATAATGTGTGACCGCGAAACCCACTCTCAAACTCTGAATCATAGTCCACTTAGCCGTGATATTTCTACAAAGTCAACATTCCCCTCTGTTTTGAAAGTGTTGAGAACAGACATGCACCACACTGACGTCCTCCACCGGCATCCTCCAACCGGCCGCTATCCAAATTCACTGTCATTCAGATTAGCCTGGGAGTCACCAGATGCCTGCGGGTGCTGCAACAGCAGCACACTGAAACTCCGTAATTAATCCCAGATTACATCCTGCGCCTCGAAGGCTCCATCACGCCAGTTAGCTCGGAGAAGTGCTTCCCAAGGTTAAGAAGAAACTGAGAAGTGTCAGTACACATGTTGGTATTCTACAGAATGACACGCTGGTCTGGAGTGACATTACATTCAGTATTACAACACATTTATATTTTATTCAGATGGGAAATGCTATCTATTGAACAGCTGAACACATAACTAGACATGTTTGATGTTCACTGCATGGAAGGTTAGCTCTGAAAACTGTTTCCAAAGGTTGAGAAAAACTGGGAAACATCAAAACCCACACTAATCTGACAAACAGTAATACCCACAATAGTCTGGAAACAGCAATACCCACACTAATCTGAGAAACAGAAATACCCACAATGATCTGGGAAACAGCAATACCCATAATAATCTGAGAAACAGCAATACCTACAATGATCTGGGAAACAGCAATACCCACACTAATCTGACAAACAGCAATACCCACACTAATCTGGTATACAGCAATACCCACACTAATCTGAGAAACAGCAATAAACTAAGAGCAATACCCACACTAATCTGGAAACAGCAATACCCACACTAATCTGAGAAACAGCAATACCTACAATGATCTGGGAAACAGCAATCTAATGAGAAACAGCAATACCCACACTAATACCCACACTAATCTGAGAAACAGCAATACCCACAATGATCTGGAAACAGCAATACCCACACTAATCTGAGAAATCTGAGCAATACCCACAATGATCTGGGAAACAGCAATACCCACAATAATCCCACAATGATCTGGAAACAGCAATAAACAGCAATACCCACACTAATCTGGTATACAATACCCACACTAATCTGAGAAACAGAAATACCCACAATGATCTGGGAAACAGCAATACCCATACTAATCTGAGAAACAGCAATACCCACAATACCAATACCCACAATAATCTGGAAACAGCAATACCCACAGAAACAGCAATACCCACACTAATCTGGGAAACAGCAATACCCACACTAATCTGAGAAACAGAAATAATCTGAGAAACCACACTAATCTGAGAAACAGCAATACCCACACTAATCTGGGAAACAGCAATACCCACAATGATCTGGGAAACAGCAATACCCACCCACAATAATCTGGAAACAGCAATACCCACACTAATCTGAGAAACAGCAATACCCACAATGATCTGAGAAACAGCAATACCCACAATAATCTGAGAAACAGCAATACCCACACTAAAACAGCAATACCCACAATGATCTGGGAAACAGCAATACCCACAATAATCTGAGAAACAGCAATACCCACACTAATCTGAAACAGCAATACCCACACTAAAACAGCAATACCCACACTAATCTGGGAAACAGCAAATACTGAGAAACAGCAATACAGCAATACCCACACTAATCTGAGAAACAGCAATAATACACTAATCTGAGAAACAGCAATACCCACACTAATCTGAGAAACAGCAATACCCACACTAATTTGGGAAATACCCAATAATTTGGGAAATAGCAATACCCACAATGATCCACACTAATCTAATTTAGGAAACAGCAATACCCAAACTAATCTGAGAAACAGCAATAAATCCAGAAATACAATGATCTGGGAAACAGCAATACCCACACTAATCTGACAAACAGCAATACCCACACTAATCTGGTATACAGCAATACCCACAGCAATACCCACACTAATCTGGGAAACAGCAATACCCACAATGATCTGAGAAACAGCAATACCCACACAATAATCTGAGAAACAGCAATACCCACACTAATCTGAGAAACATCAATACCCAATACCCACACTAATTTGGGAAATAGCAATACCCACAATAATCTGGGAAACAGCAATACCCACACTAATTTGAAATAGCAATACCCAAACTAATCTGAAACAGCAATACCCACACTAATCTGAAGAAACAGCTGGAAATACCCACACTAATCTGAGAAACAGCAATACCCACAATGATCTGGTATACAGCAATACCCACAAATTACCCACAATGATCTGGGAAACAGCAATACCTACAATGATCTGAGAAACAGCAATACCCATACTAATCTGAGAAACAGCAATACCTACAATGATCTGAGAAACAGCAATACCCACAATGATCTGGGAAACAGAAATACCCACACTAATCTGAGAAACAACAATACCCACACTAATCTGAGAAACAACAATACCCACACTAATCTGAGAAACAGCAATACCCACACTAATTTGGGAAATAGCAATACCCACACTAATCTGAGAAACAGCAATACCCACACTAATTTGGGAAATAGCAATACCCACACTAATCTGATAAACAGCAAATACCCACAATAATCTGAGAAACAGAAACAGCAATACCCACACTAATCTGAGAAACAGCAATACCACACAATCTGATCTGGGAAACAGCAATACCCACATTAATCTGACAAACAGCAATACCCACACTTATCTGGTATACAGCAATAACCACCATGATCTCCGAAACAGAAATACCCACACTAATCTGGGAAACAGCAATACCCACACTAATCTGAGAGAAACAGCAATACCCACACTAATTTGGGAAATAGCAATACCCACACTAATCTGAGAAACAGCAATACCCACACTAATCTGAGAAACAGCAATACCCACACTAATCTGAGAAACAGCAATACCCACACTAATCTTGGGAAACAGCAATACCCACAATAATCTGAGAAACAGCAATACCCACAATGATCTGGGAAACAGCAATACCACACAATGATCTGCAATGCCCACACTAATTTGGGAAACAGCAATACCCACAATAATCTGGGAAACAGAAACAGCAATACCCACACTAATCTGAGAAACAGCAATACAGAAATACACACTAATCTGAGAAACAGCAATACCCACACTAATCTGATCTGAGAAACAGCAATACCCACACTAATCTGGGAAACAGCAATACCCACACTAATCTGGAAACAGCAATACCCACAATAATCTGGGAAACAGAAATACCCACACTAATCTGAGAAACAGCAATACCCATACTAATCTGAGAAACAGCAATACCCACACTAATCTGAGAAACAGCAATACCCACACTAATTTGGGAAATAGCAATACCCACACTAATCTGGGAAACAGAAATACCCACACTAATCTGAGAAACAGCAATACCTACAATGATCTGGGAAACAGCAATACCCACACTAATCTGACAAACAGCAATACCCACACTAATCTGGAAACAGCAATACCCACAATAATCTGAGAAACAGCAATACCCACACTAATCTGGAAACAGCAATACCCACACTAATCTGAGAAACAGCAATACCCACACTAATCTGGAAACAGAAATCTGAGAAACAATACCCACACTAATCTGAGAAACAGCAATACCCATCACTAATAATCTGGGAAATGGGAAACAGCAATACCCACACTAATCTGAGAAACAGCAAAACCCACAATAATCTGAGAAACAGCAATACCCACACTAATCTGAGAAACAGAAACAGCAATACCTACAATGATCTGGGAAACAGCAATACCCACACTAATCTGACAAACAGCAATACCCACACTAATCTGGTATGAGAAACAGCAATACACCACAATGATCTGGGAAACAGAAATACCTGGAGAAACAGCAATACCCACACTAATCTGAGAAACAACAATACCCACAATCTGAGAAACAGCAATACCCACACTAATCTGAGAAACAGCAATACCCACACTAATCTGAGAAACAGCAATACCCACACTAATCTGAGAAACAGCAATACCCACACTAATCTGAGAAACAGCAAAACACACACTAATCTGAGAAACAGCAATACCCACACTAATCTGGGAAACAGCAATACCCACAATGATCTGGGAAACAGCAATACCCACACTAACATTAATTTGGAAATAGCAATACCTAATCACTATGATCTGAGAAACAGCAATAACTAATCTGAGAAACATACCCAATAATCTGAGAAACCAAAACACTAATCTGAGAAACAGCAAATACCCACACTAATCTGAGAAACAGCAATACCCACAATAATCTGAGAAACAGCAATACCCACTAATTTAGGAAATAGCAATACCCAAATTTGAGAAACAGCAATACCCACACTAATCTGGGAAACAGCAATACCCACAATAATCTGAGAAACAGCAATACCCACACTAATTTGAGAAATAGCAATACCCACACTAATTTGGGAAATAGCAAAACCCACACTAATCTGAGAAACAGCCATACCCACACTAATCTGAGAAACAGCAATACCCACAATGATCTGGTATACAGCAATACTCACAATGATCTGGGAAACAGCAATACCTACAATGATCTGGGAAACAGCAATACCCATACTAATCTGAGAAACAGCAATACCCACAATGATCTGGGAAACAGCAATACCCACACTAATCTGACAAACAGCAATACCCACACTAATCTGACAAACAGCAATACCCACACTAATCTGACAAACAGCAATACCCACACTAATCTGACAAACAGCAATACCCACACTAATCTGACAAACAGCAATACCCACAATGATCTGGTATACAGCAATACTCACAATGATCTGGGAAACAGCAATACCTACAATGATCTGGGAAACAGCAATACCCACACTAATCTGACAAACAGCAATACCCACACTAATCTGGTATACAGCAATACCCACACTAATCTGGTATACAGCAATACCCACCATGATCTGGGAAACAGAAATACCCACACTAATCTGAGAAACAACAATACCCACACTAATCTGAGAAACATCAATACCCACACTAATTTGGGAAATAGCAATACCCAAACTAATCTGAGAAACATCAATACCCACACTAATGTGAGAAACAGCAAAACCCACACTAATCTGAGAAACAGAAATACCCACAATGATCTGGGAAACAGCAATACCCAAACTAATCTGAGAAACAGCAATACCTACAATGATCTAGGAAACAGCAATACCCACACTAATCTGACAAACAGCAATACCCACACTAATCTGGTATACAGCAATACCCACAATGATCTGGGAAACAGCAATACCCACACTAATCTGAGAAACAGCAATACCCACACTAATCTGAGAAACAGCAATACCCACACTAATTTGGGAAATAGCAATACCCACACTAATCTGAGAAACAGCAATACCCACACTAATTTGGGAAATAGCAATACCCACAATAATCTGAGAAACAGCCATACCCACACTAATCTGAGAAACAGCAATACCCACAATGATCTGGTATACAGAATTACCCACAATGATCTGGGAAACAGCAATACCCACAATGATCTGGGAAACAGCAATACCCATACTAATCTGAGAAACAGCAATACCTACAATGATCTGGGAAACAGCAATACCCACACTAATCTGACAAACACAATACCCAATAAACTGGGCAAAACAATGAGAAACAGAAATACCCACACTAATCTGAGAAACAGCAATACCCACACTAATTTGGGAAATAGCAATACCCACACTAATCTGAGAAACAGCAAAACCCACAATAATCTGAGAAACAGCAATACCCACACTAATCTGAGAAACAGAAATACCCACAAGGATCTGGGAAACAACAATAGCCATACTAATTTGGGAAACAGCCATACCCACAATGATCTGGTAAACAGCAATACCCACACTAATTTGGGAAACAGCCATAGCCACACTAATCTGAGAAACAGCAATACCTACAATAATCTGAGAAACAGCAATACCCACACTCATCTGAGAAACAGCAATACCCACAATAATCTGGAGCATGACCCCATAGGGGTGGGGGAGAGCTGAAGGTATGGTTCTTGTATGGAGTCCTGGAAAAATAAATAGTGGGGGTACACCATCCCGGTAAAACATGAGCCTATCACAAAAATTACAACAAAAAGTCAAGAAAACTTTAGGCCAGTGGTAGGCAATCTTGTTCCTGGAGTCCCGCAGGTACTGCAGGATTTTGTTCCAACTAGGCACCACACCAGACCAACTGAGTTAATTGATCAGTTAAGTGTTTGCCTAAATTCAACACACCTGATCTTTCTGGTGGTTTAAATCAAAACACGAAGTGCCTGCGGCCCTGCAGGACGAGGTTCGTCTATCCCCGCTGTAGGCTACTACACTATTATTTATGATTAACGCATGTCAAAAGGCATGAAAAATGTGTGAATGGGTGGTATAGCAGGTGGAATAGCCTGGGGGAGTTATCTACATAGCAAGACAAGACAGGGTAACATACTACTAAGACAGCACCTAACAAGATCCTCAAGAGTTTCAGATATCGAGTGTTGTTCAGGGCTATCAACTGAATTTCTTAGAATATCTTGTTATCTTGAGACGTGTTCAAATGTCCTCCTAAATGAAAATAAGAGCCAAAGTTGTGGGCTGACCCAATGTGATTTGTTACAAGCCTAATAGAGCCTGCGTCCTCTCTCCCTCTCTTGAATGCTGATATTTCGGCTGACCTTTCAAAGCTCAATTCCTTTTTCCTCAGCCATCGAATCTAAATGAAATAAATTAACTACATAATACATTAAAGCAGTTTCAATTAAAAATTGAAATCCCTTTGATGCCAGCGAACCGTTTGTTGATGTGCTTGAGAAAGTGCGACACCCCCCGTTTCAGTGGGGAGGCCATAAGGGTCTGTTTACTTCTGATTAGAGCGGGCCGAGTCATTTCTCACAGAGGGGGAGCGTTGTTGTTTCTCCTGCCACTCTCTGTACTGCATTGGAGCCATTCGGCACAGCGACCATGAAAGGCTCACTCCATCTGACTAAGCAGGATGTCAACTTGCCCGCTCTCCCTATTCCGCTCATTCTATCCCTCCCTGCCACCGTCCGTCTGTCTTAAAGTTTGGCTACTGATGTGAAATGGCGTCTGTGTGCGGCTCATCTTCAGGGGGCTGGAATCGTAGCCCGATACAACAACCCCCCCCCCCCCAGACAAGCCGGGAGCCCTTAAATTAAGTCAATCATTTAGTCGTAACAAATTACAATAATAATTAAATCATTAACACATTAAATATAGCAATTAGAAATCGTGTCCTACATCAATGAATTTGAGTGAATTTTATGGGGGAGA
The DNA here is from genome assembly GCF_036934945.1 of Oncorhynchus masou masou. Taxonomy (NCBI): domain Eukaryota; kingdom Metazoa; phylum Chordata; class Actinopteri; order Salmoniformes; family Salmonidae; genus Oncorhynchus; species Oncorhynchus masou. The sequence goes on from NC_088238.1 coordinate 49,302,544, forward strand.
GCAAATGGAGCAATGGAGTGTGCCAAAACACACTTATTATTTTATTTATTTCATCTTTTTTCTTCTTCTACTACACACTTTGGAGCGTGTTGCACAACCTCGAGAGTAACCCTCCGCTAAAGAAATGAATAAATAACCGCAGATCAGAATCGGCAAATGATAATTAAAAAATGAAGTGAAAAAAAAGTATAAACCACATTGAACGATGATTCTCTCTGTTACAGTCTGGTTCACAGCACCTTAAAAAAGCAAGCCGTTTCGTATTCCTAAAGCCACTGTCTAAGAATCCCAGTAACGTATTTGCCCCATTGTTTACATTTAGTTGGTGGGTCCACTTTGATTGTATACACATCTTACAGGGTGTGGCTTTAATAAGACTTGACTTATGTTTAAGTGGTGTTTTTATACACTGATACATTATATATAAACCTCACCAGTCTCCCAAACTACATTTTCCGGTCGCCTAGCAACAGCAGCACTCCCTAGTTGAGGTGGAGTGGGGTCAGGGGGGAAACCACCTTGCGCTTTATGAAGCTCACCAATTGATAGCTCTGGCTAAAGTGATGTCTCTGGACCCTTGAGTCCTGGTGAAAATAGGTAGCTAGCTAAGTGGTGGGGATATCGTTGAGATGGTAAGAGCCTGGGTGTAATCCCCTTATATCCCCACCAACAGACACGGCCTCACAGTTAAAAAAGCTGCTGGAACGGCACATTGGAACAAAACACAGTGTCGAAACAACAAGCAAGCAGGGATTTGGTCCGTGTTCGTTTCGGAGCTTGGATGAAGAGTTGTTTTCATTTGATTTGTGTATGTGTGTGTGCGAGTTTGTGCACGCCTGTCCACGTTGCGGCAAATCGCCTCCATATGTCTTGAAAGTTCACAAAAGACAAAAAGTTAATGTCATTTCAACATAGCAGAACACAAAGTCCTCTAAACAGTCTCAGACAAAGAAAACAGCTGTTGCTCAATGAGCTAACAAATGTTGGCCATGACATTGAGTCCTCCAGCTAGTTTGCAGGTGGGTCCGTTTCTCCTGAGCGCAGCCCATTGGTCTGTTGGTAATTTACCTCATTTGGAGGTTGTAAATAATGCCTGGTGCCATGGCTTCAGTGGCGCGTGGACTAGGAAATGGCCTTCTGGAGGCGAGGAGAGGAGATCTGTGTGCCTGACCTGAGACCGGAGCCACTGCATGGCTCGCTGGTTACAGCTGCCACGCAGCCAGGTAAAATTGACCAGTTAATTGTTTGTTTATCATTTCTAGGAGGATGAGAAGAGGCCAAGGCTTCCACTGCGAACGTGGACACTAACTCTTTTTCTCTCTACCTATCATCCTCTCACTTTTTTACACGGTTATTTTCCACTATTGATGACATGATGAGCCTTTGGGGGAATGATTGTGTGAGAGTCCATCTGTTTCAAGGAGTAGCTTTGTCTGTGTGTTGTGTTTGTCATAAGTGGACATTAGCTTTCCTATTTATCTGAACTTTCACTGATCTATGCATGCTTTCACCAATGATTGACTTTAATTGATTGCATGTGTGTGCTGTGACTTGGAGATTTGCTGTGCTTAATATAATTATTATTTTTAATCCACCCTCCTAATTGCAGCATCCCCCAAAAACACATCTCTCTTTCAGTGCTGTTTACGCCCTCCGCTTCCTTTTATAACCCGTGTTCGAGTCGAGCACCTCTGTCAGGCCAGAGAAGATGCGTGTCTATGGCGCTGGAGTACAAGATACAAGCTGTCGGTCCACACTACAAAACGTCTGAGCTGTGGAGCTCTGGTTTATGCTAGCTCTTAGTGGGATTCGTTCAGGGTTGTCGACTATCGTTTGTCTTTTGCAGTTCTGGCTCCAAGTGCCACTCCCCGTGCTCACGGTGGTGGATTCGCCAGGTATTTGTAACAATTAATGATATACGATGTAACTTATTCCTCTTAAGGTGACAGTAATGTGATTGTAGTCCTAGGTATTACTGTCTAAGTAGTGCCAAACAACCATCCGGATCTGTCTTGATTTACTGTTATTAATACTGGCAAAGTTGAAATCGAATACGGCCAGTTGGTTTTAAATGTTGAAACTGAAAGAGCTTTGTAATGTTATATTTTTTAGGTAAAGTGTTGTTTGATCCATTGCATTGCACATGACCCAACTCAAAGGTGACCTGTCTCGAACCTGTATTATGTTCTGGTTGAGGTGTTCCTGGCGTAGTCTGGTAGTTGAACAATTTTAGTCACAGCCCCTCTCGGCCAGGGTGTGTGTTTATGCATCTATACTCCATTCTTCTAAAAATGATTCACTTTAAAGAGCATCTATTCTTCATCATACAGTATACACATGCTCCCACTGTGAATAAGGTCAGAGTGCGTGTAGCCTCATCCCCGGGCTAAATTGCTACAGCATATAGAGCCTGCAAATACCAAAACAAAGTGGGATTTGAAAGAGCCGTGGGTTCAAATCGAGGCGGGAGATAGAGCCTGCAAAAGTTGTATTAGATGGGATTTGAAAAATTCAGAAAATCGCCAATAAATATTCTATCACAGCGACCATATTTTTGGGAAGCCCAATTTGATTCTGAATTTAGGCCATAGAGAAATCATCCCTATAGAGTTCCCATTATGGCATCTAAAAGCACACAGGCAGCGCCATTCAGGCAATCTCTACTTTGAATTAGTCAGTTTTCTTCATCATGATTGGCTGATCCCTCCTGGTTGGACAAGACTCCAACCGGATCATCAGGAGGGATCAGCCAATGAAGTTGGAAGCCCCACCCAGTTGATTACATTAAAATGGTCGAAGCCCCAGATGGCACTGCCCGTGCTGATGTGGCCTTTTGGCCACTAGAGGCCTCTATCATTCTCTATGGTTTGGGTATACAACAAATGTGAAAACTGTTCTAAAATACTTCCTTGTTTAGCCTAAATCACTTGCATTGCTCACACTTGGAAATCCAAAATGTAGAGGGGAGGTGCTATGGTGATGGCCAGAGATTAGCCGATGAAAATCCAGCGGGAGTTTTTCCCGCTCCTGCCTTTGGCTTCATTCTAGTTCCTTGTGAAACCAGCTGGTGGACGAGATTAGTGTATGCTAGTCTAGCACCCCCAGACAACAGTTGACAATCAATCCCCTGTGCAGCATTAGTGAGATGGGGATCAAATGCCCTGAGTGAAAGCCTAATGCGAGGGGCTTGACAACTTCTCAATTCAGCCTCCTGAGTGGCGCAGCGATCGAATAGACTGCATCGCAGTGCCTGAGACGTCACTACAGACCCTGGTTCGATCCCAGGCTGTGTCGCAGCCGACCGCAACCAGGAGACCCATGAGGCAGCGCATTGAACCAGCGTGGTCCGGGTGAGTGGAGGGTTTGGCCGGCCGGGATGTCCTTGTCCCATCATGCTCTAGCGGATCCTCATGGCAGGCCGGGCGCATGCGCACTGACTTCGGTCGCCAGTTGTACAGTGTTTCGTCGGACACATTGGTGCAGCTGGCTTCTGGGTTAAGTGAGCAGTGTGTCAAGAAGCAGTGCAGCTTGGTAGGGTCGCGTTTCGGAGCACGCATGGCTCTTGACCTTTTCCGCTCCCGAGTCCGGCGATGAGACAAGACTAACTACCAATTGGATATCACGAAATATAGGAGAAAAAGTATATTTTAAAAAACTCAATTCATTCTAATTTGCAGATAGAAAACAAATGCATTTGAAGTGTCTGAATTTCCTCATGATCACTTTGACGACCCAATGTGCTTTGCTTCGGGTAAAAACCTGCACGTAAAATCAGCATGCATATTTGGTTGACATTTTTTGGAGTTGTCAACCAACGTGAATTCTACTTTAAATAAACCGAAGTTTAAAATCCTGTTGATTTGTGATTGAAATCTGGTTAAAAGATTGTTGGTTGTGTTTCCAACCAAAAATTCCATTGAAGTTCAACGGCAGCATGTTGACAAATGACATTGATAGAATGTAAGTTCCACATAGTTTTGCCCTGTGCTGGTCGGAGCGGCATTATGCAAAAACATGGTAGAAGACGGAAGACTCCCAGACAGAGGGGCCTGACTTGGGGCAATGCCATCACCTCGACTGCAAGGCAAAAAGACCCAGGGGCCAGTCAATACTATCAAAGGTCTATTTCTGTATACATTCCAAAATACCATGAGGATGATGATCTCTCTCTCTCCCATCGATCACCAAGGTCTACATATCTTTAGACAGCATTGATTCTATATTGGCTTGTGTATTCCAGGAAGCATTAACAGACAAGCTTGTGTGAAGTGGTGTGTGTGTAAGCCTTCGCGCATGCATGTGTTTGTATGAGAGAGACAAGAATAGTGGAATGGGTGAATAACACATGTCTTTGATTTCAGATGTATGGGCGGAGAGGAGCTCAGGTAACAAGGGATTTCACCAAGAGAATGTAGGTCTATTCGCTATGTCAAGGGGGTTCGCCACAAGAAAAATAGAGTCCAACAACAGATCTATTTCAATGCACATTTCCTATAAGCCTATAGTGCCTTTCTATCGAAAACTCTACTTTAAAAATAGCATTGTGATGGTTTGAGGAAGAACGATGGAAAAAGTCCCCTCAGGGCAATAGTCTTTCACAACCCCACTACTTGTTCTTTCAATCAGGCGTGCAGCAGCAGTGTTCAGTGTTATCTCCCAAACTGCTGTTTGTTTTGATAGAGCGGCCTGCTACCCCAATTGGCGTTCACTTGTCACAGCTGCGAGCTAAATCAGAGCCTCACACGGCCTCAATATTTCCCGACACCCTCAGAAGCCTCTTATACTCTGATACTCCCGCCACAGTTTCCCACAACAACAACATTTGTCTCATTTGCCACCAGCCCTCCGACTTCCTTTGCTAAATGGATATATATATATATATATATATATATATAATATATTATTTGGTGTGTGGTGCTAATCTATGGCTGCCTTTTAATGAAACTATGAGGAATTACCACTATCCAACATCAAAATGCTTAAATTATGGATTAACATCCCGAAATTCATTAGCAGACGAATGCCAAGCTCCAATGGTGCCCTATTGAAAAATAATAGCAAGTACTTTTACAAAAAAATCGCGGGTACTGATTTGGCTGACAACTTTTCGGAGATGCACAGATATGATGCATGTTGATAATACTACAGGCGTGTCTTGTGCTTAACATTAATGTGGTATGAATCCTGTTTGACTTTGAAGAATATTAGGAGAAATCCCCCAGAAAGGCAATACATAAGCTTTTACATAAAACATATGAGCTATAGTTCACGAGGCTGAGAAATTATATTTTCATGTAAGACTAGAGCCAAGGCCACTAAAATGTACTAATTAAGCAATCATTTGAAGCTAATTATCATGAAGCAGTATGCTCTTTGAAATCTAGAAGACACAATATATACATTTCAAATAGTCATTAATAATGCAATGTTTCACCCAGTTCTAAAAACATTAACAGCCAAACTACAATTCATTGTTTGATCACACTGAAATAACCAGAAGCTAGTTGTGTGACAAAATACCATTAACATGCTTATTGAGGGCCTGAAGGGATCAACAAATTTGAATAGTATTGTTCCCTAAAAGCAATGCATACAACGGCTTTGAAGTAATGTGCTGTACAAAGCAAGGTTCAATTAGGTTGCTTAAACTCTAAGGGAGGGTTCTACACTATATACAATGCATCACAGAATTACATATTAGAACTAATTTGATAGGATCCCTGTGCAGTGCATAGCCTCACAGTTTACCCATACGTTTTTATTAGATTCTTCAACCCCGCTTGGCATTCAGGTGGATTCAATATACTGAACATTGCAGATAGAAATGCAAGGATTAGAGCTAACTTGACTCCTTACTCTATACATGTCAGAGAAGCATGTCTATTCTATGCAATATATTTCTATTAACAGGGCCCTCGATCATGGTGGTAGAGCTAATCACTTGTCAATATCAGAGTCTCTGTCAGTCTCCCTCATTGGCTACGTGATGGACTGCCCCTCCTCACTCCCTGAACACATTTCATCCACCGGGGCAAGGCCCCCATTTAACGTGACATGATTAAGACATGGAGGAAGGAAGGATTGTGGGTGGGAAGGTGTGTGTGGGGAATGGGTTAGAGTTAGAGATGTGTAAGTATGTGTAGCAGGTTAGAGCTTACCATCGTCACCCACCACCCTACTTCCTCATTCTCATACCAGTCAGATCCCAATTCAGTTGCTGGGAAGAACTCTTCGCCATCAAGCCAATCATCTGAGAGGAGTAGAAGAAGAGCGAGTGGGCGGCTTCATCTGATTCAGTCAAATACTAATGTGGAATGTATCACCCAGGATACAGATATCCCAACCTCACCTCTCCAACCTCTCCCCTCTCCAACCTCTCCCCTCTCCAACCTCTCCCCTCTCCAAGCCTCCGCTCTCCAAGCCTCCGCTCTCCAAGCCTCCTCTCTCCAAGCCTCCTCTCTCCAAGCCTCCTCTCTCCAAGCCTCCGCTCTCCAAGCCTCCTCTCTCCAAGCCTCCTCTCTCCAAGCCTCCAAGCCTCCTCTCTCCAACCCCCCTCCTCTCTCCAACCCCCCTCCTCTCTCCAAACCCCCTCCTCTCCAAGCCTCCTCCAAACCCCTCCTCTCCAACCCCCTCCTCTCTCCAAAGCCTCAACCCCCTCCGCTCTCCAAGCTTCCGCTCTCCAAGCCTCCTCCTCTCCAAACCCCCTCCTCTCTCCAAACCCCCTCCTCTCTCCAAACCCCCTCCTCTCTCCAAACCCCCTCCTCTCTCCAAACCCCCTCCTCTCTCCAACCCCCCTCCGCTCTCCAACCCCCCTCCGCTCTCCAAGCTTCCGCTCTCCAAGCCTCCGCTCTCCAAGCCTCTCCAATCTCAAGCCTCCCTCCAACCCCCCCTCTCTCCAAGCCTCCCCCCCCTCCAACCCCCCTCTCCAAACCCCTCCTCTCTCCAATGCCTCCCCCTCCAAGCCCTCTCTCCATGCCTCCGCTCTCCAAGCCTCCCCTCCAAGCCTCCCTCTCCAAGCCTCCCCTCCAACCCCCTCCTCCTCTCTCCAACCCCCTCCTCTCCAACCTCTCCAAGCTCTCCAAGCTCTCCGCTCTCCAAGCCTCCGCTCTCCAAGCCTCCAACCCCCTCTCCAAGCCTCCTCTCTCCAAGCCTCCCTCTCTCCAAGCCTCCGCTCTCCAACCCTCCCTCCAAGCCTCCGCTCTGCCCTCTGCTCTCTCCAACCCCCCTCCTCTCCAACCCCTCCTCTCTCCCAACCCTCTCCTCCTCTCCAAGCCCCCTCAAGCCTCCGCTCTCCAGCCTCCGCTCTCCAACCCCCTCTCCAAGCCTCTCTCCAAGCCTCTGCCTCCAAGCCTCCGCTCTCCAACCCCCTCCTCTCTCCAAGCTTCCTCTCTCCATGCCCCCTCCGCTCTCCAAGCCTCCGCTCTCCAAGCCTCCGCTCTCCAAGCCTCCGCTCTCCAAGCCTCCGCTCTCCAAGCCTCCCCTCTCCAAGCTCTCCAAGCCTCCGCTCTCCAAGCCTCCGCTCTCCAAGCCTCCCCTCCAAAACCCCCTCCTCTCTCCAACCCCCTCCTCTCTCCAAGCCTCCGCTCTCCAAGCCTCCGCTCTCCAAGCCTCCGCTCTCCAAGCCTCCGCTCTCCAAGCCTCCTCTCTCCAACGCCTCTCCTCTCTCCAAGCCTCCTCTCTCCAAGCCTCCTCTCTCCAAGCCTCCTCTCCAACCCCTCCTCTCCAACCCCCTCCTCTCTCCAAGCCTCTCTCCAAGCCTCCAAGCCTCCCCTCTCCAACCCAAGCCTCCTCTCTCCAGCCTCCGCTCTCCAAGCCTCCTCTCTCCAAGCCTCCTCTCTCCAAGCCTCCTCTCTCCAAGCCTCCGCTCCAAGCCTCCGCTCTCCAGCCTCCAAGCCTCCCCGCTCCAAGCCTCCTCCAAGCCTCTCCAAGCCTCCTCTCTCTCCAAGCCTCCTCTCTCCAAGCCTCCTCTCTCCAACCCCCTTCTCTCTCCAAGCCTCCTCTCTCCAAGCCTCCGCTCTCCAAGCCTCCAAGCCTCCCTCTCCAAGCCTCCGCTCTCCAAGCCTCCCCCCCCTCCAAGCCCTCTCCAAGCCTCCTCTCCAAGCCCCCTCTCAAGCCTCCCTCTCTCCAAGCCTCCTCTCCAACTCCCTCTCCAAGCCCTCCTCTCCTCTCTCCAAGCCTCCTCTCTCCAACCCCTCCCTCTCCAACCCCCCTCTCCAAGCTCTCCAACCCCCTCCTCTCTCCAACCCCCTCCTCTCTCCAAGCCTCCAAGCCTCTCCAAGCCTCCAACCCCCTCCTCTCTCCAACCCCTCCTCCAAGCCTCCCTCCAAGCCTCCTCTCTCCAAGCCTCCGCTCTCCAAGCTCTCCAAGCCTCCGCTCTCTCCAAGCCTCCTCTCTCCAAGCCTCCGCCTCCCTCTCCAAGCCTCCTCCCTCTCCAAGCCTCCAACCCCCTCTCTCCAAGCCTCCGCCTCCAAGCCTCCGCTCTCCAAGCCTCCGCTCTCCAAGCCTCCTCTCTCCAAGCCTCTCCCTCTCTCCAAGCCTCCGCTCTCCCCTCTCCAAGCCTCCTCTCTCCAAGCCTCCGCTCTCCAAGCCTCCGCTCTCCAAGCCTCCTCTCTCCAAGCCTCCTCTCTCCAAGCCTCCGCTCTCCAAGCCTCCGCTCTCCAAGCTCTCCAACCCCCTCCCTGCTCTCCAAGCCTCCTCTCTCCAAGCCTCCTCTCTCCAAGCCTCCTCTCTCCAAGCCTCCTCTCTCCATGCCTCCTCTCTCCAAGCCTCCTCTCCAAGCCTCCTCTCTCCAAGCTACCTCTCTCCTCCAAGCTCTCCCCCTCCTCTACCCCCTCCTCTCTCCAACCCCCTCCCCCTCCAACCCAAGCCCTCCAAGCCTCTCTCCAAGCCTCCCCCCTCTCCAACCCCCCCTCCCCCCTCCTCCCCCTCTCCAAGCCTCCCCTCTCCAAGCCTCCCTCTCCAAGCCTCCAAGCCTCCGCTCCAAGCCTCCGCTCTCCATGCATCTCTCCAAGCCTCCGCTCTCCAACCATCAAGCCATCCGCTCTGTAAAACTGACAGCTATAGGCTCCAAGCCTCCCCTCTCCAATTTAGCCTCCTCTCTCCACAGCCTCTCTCTCCATCCTCCGCTCTCCAAATTCTGATCCAACCCCCTCCGCTTCCAAGCCTTCTCCAAGCCTCCGCTCTCCAATCTCCAAGCCTCAAGCCTCCTCTCTCCAACCCCCCTCCTCTCTCCAAGCCTCCGCTCTCCAAGCCTCCGCTCTCCATGCATCTCTAAGCAGACCATCAAGCCATTGTAAAACTGACAGCTATAGGCTGCATTTAGACAGGCAGCCAAATTCTGATGTTTTTTTTCCACTAAATTGGTATTTTGACCAATGAGATCAGCCATTGTAAAACTGAGCGCCATAATGTTCCGGAGCCGTAGGAGCTCATTAGGATGTATAAACCTACATAGCACCTTCATTCATATTCTCCATAAACTGCCAGGGCTAGATATATATTTTTTTGCCTGCCTTGTGACAGGTAGGGTGGACAATAAACCTGCAATAATATTCATGCCACAAGATTGATTTGCAAAATATACTCAGCAAAAGAATAAAAGTCCTCTCACTGACAAATTGCATTTATTTAGAGCAAACTTAACATGTGTAAATATTTGTATGAACATAACAAGATTCAACAACCGAGGCATTACTGAACAAGTTACACAGACATGTGACTAACAGAAATGGGATAATGTGTCCCTGAACAAAGGGGAGGGGGGGTGTCAAAATGAAAAGTAACAGTCAGTATATGGTGTGGCTACCAGCTGCATTAAGTACTGCAGAGCATCTCCTCCTCATGGACTGCACCAGATTTGCCAGTTCTTGCTGTGAGATGTTACCCCACTCCTCAAACAAAGGCACCTGCAAGTTCCCAGACATTTCTGGGGGGGAATGGCCCTTGCCCTCACCCTCCGATCCAACAGGTCCCAGCCGTGCTCCATCCGGGCTCTTCGCTGGCCATGGCAGAACACTGACATTCCTGTTTTACAGGAAATTACACACAGAACGAGCAGTATGGCTGGTGGCATTGTCATGCTGGAGGATCATGTCAGGATGAGCCTGCAGGAAGGGTACCACATGAGGGAGGAGGATGTCTTCCCTGTAAAGCACAGCGTTGAGATTACCTGCAATGACAACAAGGTCAGTTCGATGATGCCGTGACACACAGCCTCAGACCATGACGGACCCTCCACCTCCAAATCGATCCCGCTCCAGAGTACAGGCCTCGGTGTGAATCTGAATAAGTCAGGGCTTTGACTGTGTATATGTATATGAATGGCGGTGAATGAATGAATGGGGGTGTCAAAGATCTACAGTACCAGTCAAAAGTTTGGACACACCTACTCATTCAAGGGTTTTTCTTTATTTTTTATTATTTTCTACATTGTAGAATAATAGTGAAGACATCAATACTATGAAATAGTACATATGGAATCATGTTGTAACCTAAAAAGTGTTCAATCAAAATATATTTTACATTTGAGATTCTTCACAGTAGCCACCTCTTGCCTTGATGACAGCTTTACACACTCTTGGCATTCTCTCGGCCAGCTTCATGAGGTAGTCACCTGGAATGCATTTTAAATCAACAGGTGTGCCTTGTTAAAAGTTCATTTGTGACCAGTTCCAGGAAGCTAGGCGTAGGTCGCGGGTCACTACCTCACAGGAGAACCGTTTAAACGCAATCCCTTCTCGAATATATGAACTCCTATTTGCCTTAATAAGAAACTCGTAGGCCATTGATAAATACAAATACAATTGTAAAATTACGAGCCTAGTTAATGTATCAAAAGAAAAAGTCAGCAACCTTCCCGCTAGACATGATTGGCTGAGATAATGAGTGGCCTGGACATGCCGAGATGAGTATAGCACGCTTCTGTCGATTTGAGCTGGTCAATATGTCTAGGTAATCCTGTCTAGCGAGGCTTTTTTATTTTTTATTGTGTATTAAGTGTTGGTTTCCACTTTCTGGAGGACCGAGTTTTGAAATCAGTGAAATTCGACTATGATAGCTAAGGAGATAGAGAAAACACCTGTCTCCGGATTACATCTTCAAACTAAGGGCAAACATGGCATCCGACAGGAGACGCAGAGTAACCTAGATTTAACTGCACCTCAGATTGCAATCCAAATAAATGCTTCACAGAATTCAAGTAACAGACACATCTCAACGTCAACTGTTCTGAGGAGACTGCATGAATCAGGCCTTCATGGTCGAATTGCTGCAAAGAAACCACTACTAAAGGACACCAATATGAAGAAGAGACTTGCTTGGCTCAAGAAACACGAGCGGTGGAAATCTGTCGTTTGGTCTGGAGTCCAACCGCCGTGTCTTTGTGAGACGAAGTTTAGGTGAACGGATTAAATATATGTGTGTAGTTCCCACCGTAAAGCATGGAGGAGGTGGTATGATGGTGTGTGGGTGCTTTGCTGGTGACACTGTCTGTGATTTATTTAGAATTCAAGGCTCACTTAACCAGCATGGCTACCACAGCATTCTGCAGCAACACACCATCCCATCTGGTTTTGGCTTAGTGGGACTATCATTTGTTTTTCAACAGGACAATAACCCAACACACATCCAGGCTGTGTAACGGCTATTTGACCAAGAAGAAGAGTGATGGAGTGCTGCATCAGATGACCTGGCCTCCACAATCACCCGACCTCAACCCAATTGAGATGGTTTGGGATGAGTTGGACCGCAGAGTGAAGGCAAAGCAGCTAACAAGTGCTCAGCATATGTGAGAACTCCTTCAAGACTGTTGGAAAAGCAGTCCAGGTGAAGCTGGTTGAGAGAATGCCAAGAGTGTGCAAAGCTGTCATCAAGGCAAAGGGTGGCTACTTTGAAGAATCTCAAATATAACATATATTTTGATTTGATTAACACTTTTTAGGTTACTACTTGATTCCATATGTTTTATTTCATAGTTTTTAATGACTAGGTGCGTACAGACTTTTGACGACTACTGTATATGAAAATGTTTGTTGAGGTATATATTCAGTACAGTAACCATTTTCCTCCCCTACTTATATTTTTGGACTGTACAATCTGCAAAATAGGATTTGATACTGATTACAATGAGCAAGGGATAAAGTGGCCCTGGTATTTCACGCTGTGCAGAGGGAGAGATGGGGGTTAAGAGAGAGAGAGAGAGAGAGAGAGAGAGAGAGAGAGAACAACAGATGGAGAGAAAGAGACACAAAGGTAATGACAGAGGTGGAGAGAGAACGGGCGAATGAAAACCGTGAGAGAGCAAGAAATTATTGCTATGATGATATAACTCGGAGAATGATTCATTTCTCTCCACCGTGCAAAGTTCAATATGTGAATTCCACAGAAGCTCTGAGTAGCATCAGAAGCAGCAGTCAGAATTACAGGGCCCACGGTGCTCTCAGAATCTGATTTCCAGAGTCAAAACAGGCCCAGAAGATCACACCTCTTATCTCATAAAATACCTACAGTGTATTGAAGCTCTCGTAAATTCTACCTTCTCTGAATCCAAATCTGTTTGTTCAACTTACAGCTAACTAGGTCACTAACATGATAGGTGACAGTGGTGTGTTTGTGTGTCTATGCTTTGTGTGAGTGAGTGAGTGAGTGAGTGAGTGAGTGAGTGAGTGAGTGAGTGAGTGAGTGAGTGAGTGAGTGAGTGACAGAGAGACAGAGAGACAGAGAGACAGAGAGACAGAGAGAGACAGAGAGAGACAGAGAGTGAGAGTGATCATATTCTAAATGAAATTATGAAACATAAAGAGCACATATTCCAATTGGCTATACTTACTCTTTACATCATCTGCAGCTCTGGCATCTTCCCCAATATTTTGAACCAAGGACTGATCACCCCAATCCACAAAAGTGTAGACAAATTTGACCCCAATAATTAATATGGAATCTGCGTCAACAGCATTCTCTGAAAAATCATCTGCAGTATCATCAACATCAGACTCCACCATTTCCTCAGTGAAAACAATGTCCTGACCAATGTCAAATTGGCTTCTCACCAACATACCATACGACAGGCCACGTAGATACCCTGCACACCCTTATTGACAAACAGACTAAACAAAAGCAGTCTTCTCATGCTTTGTCGATTTCATGAGGGTCTGCGATACAAATTGATGGAAAGCGTATTACATATTACATTACAAAATCTATGTACACAAAGTGTGCAGTTAAAATTGGCAATAAACACAGATTTATTTTCTCAGGGCCGTGGGGTGAGACAGAGATGCAGCTTGAACCTAATCAAAATGCATTTATCAAATGGGGGCGGCAGGGTAGCCTAGTGGTTAGAGCGTTGGACTAGTAACCGGAAGGTTGCAAGCTCAAACCGCCGAGCTGACAAGGTACAAATATGTCGTTCTGCCCCCGAACAGGCAGTTAACCCACCTAGCCCGTCATTGAAAATAAGAATTTGTTCTTAACTGACATGCCTAGTTAAATAAAGAACATTTTAAATAGAATGCTTAAGTAAGCATTTGACAAATACAATTTGATTTGATTCAAGCTGCATCCCTGTCTCACCCCACAATGCAGAGAGAGAAAACAAGAGAAATAATAGAAACATAACAATATAAATAAATACACAATGAGTGACGATAAGACCCCCACCCTCTTCAACATATACTGTTTATAAATGAATTAGCGAGGGCACTAGAACAGTCTGCCTAACCCTACCGGAGTAGCCAGGACAACAAATACAAATTCTATCTAGACACTGTTGCCCTAGAGCACACAAAGAACTATACCTACCTCAGCCTAAACATTAACACTGCAGGACACTTTCACTGGGCTGTGAACGATCTTAGGGACAAGGCAAGAAGGTCATTATACGACATCAAAAGGAACATAGAACTCAACATCCCAATTAGTATCTGGCTAGAAATTCTAAATAAATCAGATATAGAACCCATTGCTCTGTATGGTTGTGAGGTCTGGGGTTCGCTCACCAACCAAGAACACACAAAATGGGACAAACGCTCAATTTAGACTGCATGCAGAATTCTGCCCAAAAAATACTTGTGTACAACACAAAACACCAAACAATGCATGCAGAGTCAAATTAGTACTATACCCTCTAGTTATCAAAATCCAGAAAAGATCTGTTAAAATTCTACAACCACCTACCAAAAAAGCTATGCCCACACATTCCACCACAAAGCCCTCACCTACAGAGAGATGAACATAGAGAAGAGTCCCCTTCGCCAGCTGGTTCTGGAGCTCTGTTCACAAACACAAACAGACTCCACAGAGCCCAGGGCAGCAACACAATTAGACCCAACCAAATTATGAGAAAGCAAAAAGATAACTACTTGACACACTGGAAAGAATTAAACAAAAAAACGGAGCGAATTGGAATGCTATCTGGCACTAAACAGAGAGTACACAGTGGCAGAATTTCTGACCACTGTGCCTGAACCAAAATTAAGAAAATCATTGGCTGTACAGACTGCTATTGAGAGGCCACCATAGGCAGACCTGGCTCTTGAAAAAAGACAGGCTATGTACTCACTGCCCACAAAATGAGGTAGAAACTGAGCTACACTTCCTTACCTCCTGCCAAATGTATCTCTAATGACAGCATTGGAGATACATATTTCCCACAGTTCACACAGAACCACAAAGAATTTGAAAACAAAGCAAAACATTGATAAACTCCCATATACGTTAGGCGAAGTACTGCAGTGTGCAATCACATCGGCAAGATTTGTGACCCCGTTGCCATGAGTAAAGGGCAACCAGTGGAGCAGAAACATTGTAAATGCCACCAATATTTATCTTCCCCTACTATTCGTACTACAACTATTTGCACATTGCTAAAACACTGTACATACAGTGCCTTCAGAAAGTATTCACACCCCTTGGCTTGTTCCACATTTTGTTGCATTACAGCCTGACGTTATAATGGATTAAATTTAAATGTTACTTTGTCCCAATACCCTGTAACGTCAAAGTGGAATTATGTTTTAAGAAAAGCATTTAAAAACAAAAAGCTGAAATGTCTAGCATCAATAAGTATTCAAACCCTTTGTTATGGCAAGTCTAAATAAGTTGAGTAAAAATGTGCTTAACATGTTAGATAATCATTTCCATGAACTCACTCTGTGTGCAATAATAGTGGTTAACATGAGTTTTGAATGACTACTGTACCTTTTCTCTGTACCCCACACATACAATTATCGGTAAGGTCCCTCAGTGGAGCAGTGATTTTTCAAACAGATTCAACCACAGGGACCAGGGAGGTTTTCCAATGCCTTGAAAAGAAGGCCACCTAAGCAAACATTGAATATCCCTTTGAGCCTGGTGAAGTTATTAAGTACACTTTGGATGGTGTATCAATACACCAAGTCACTACAAAGATACAGGAAGATACAGGCGTCCTTCCTGACTCAGTTGCTGGAGAGGAAGGAAACCGCTCAAGGATTTGACCATGAGGCCAATGTTGACTTTAAAACAGTTTAAAGGCTGTGATAGGAGAAAGCTGAATATTAATAGTTAGTCCACAATACTAACCTAAAGGACAGAGTGAAAAGAAGGAAGCCTGTACTGAATAAAAATATTCCAAAACATCCATCGTGTTTGCAACAAGGCACTAAAGTAAAACGGCTAAAAATGTGGCAAAGAAATGTACTTTATGTCCTGAATGCAAAGTGTTATGTTTGGGGTAAATCTAACAACACATCACTGAGTACCGTGCTTCATGTTTTCAAGCATGATAGTGGCTGCATAATGTTATGGGTATGCTTGTCATCGGCAAGGACAAAGGAGTGTTTTTAGGATAAAAATCAACAGAATAGAGCTAAGCACAGGCAAACTCGTAGAGGAAAACCTGGTTCAGTTTGCTTTCCAACAGATGCTGGGAGACAATTTCACCTTTCAGCAGGACAATAACTTAAAACAAAGGCCCAATATACACTGGAGTTGCCTACCAAGACAACATTGAATGTAGTGGCCTAGTTAAAGTTGACTTAAATCTGCTTGAAAATCTCTGGCAAAACCTGAAAATGTCTGTCTAGCAATGATCCCATTTTAATCCTACTTTGTAACACAACACAATGTGGGTTTAACACTCGTCTGAAGAAGAGGGAGTGGACCAACGCGCAGCACGTGTTCATGATGTTTATTAAAATCTGAACACTAGAACAAAATAACAAAGAGCAAAAACGACAACAAACAGTTCTGTCAGGTGCAGAAACTCAAAACAGAAAACAATTACCCACAAAACACAGCTGGGAAAAAGCTGCCTAAGTATGATTCTCAATCAGAGACAACGATAGACAGCTGCATCTGATTGAGAACCACACCTGGCAAAACACACAGAAATAGAAAACATAGAAATAAAGAAACTATAATGCCCACCCGAATCACACCCTGGCCAAACCAAAAGAGAATAAAAGCCTCTCTATGGCCAGAGGTGTGAATACTTTCTGAAGGCACTGTAGCTGATAATGTAGTTGATAATGTAGCTGATAATGTAACACGTGAAATGTCTATCTTTATGAGTGCAATATTTCCTGTTAAAATCAAATCTTTTTTTTTTGTCAATGTTGTTTTGTGTCCTCTCCCTTTCGCTTATTTCACTTGCTTTGGCAATGTAAACGTGTAAACATCTTAAACTTACAGAAGGCAGAAAAAAACACATCCTAAACTAAATATAAACATTGATATTAGTTGGCAGGGGTCTTCAACATGATTGTGTTTTGATGTATTTGTAATACCTTTAGACTTTTTCTGGTAGATGTTTTATAACACCCCTTAGGGAGAAAGAGCGAGGGGAAGCTTCTCTGCTACAATGAGTCGGACCGTTTGGATGAATCTCTCCCATCACAGAAACATCTGTGAAACCGGTCCATAAAAGGCCCGTTGGCCGTGTGCGTCAAGATTGACTAATTGAGCCCCTTCAAATGACAGCCTTCACAAAATCAAATGTCATCATCACGCAGGTGTATCGACAGAGGCTCATCCATAGTTAAAGAGAAATATCTATTGCGATGGTTAAATCAGGTCAATCAACTAATCCAAATTCTTTACAGCCCACCTGTATTCCAGATCAAACTAATTGACAATACTAATAAGACCAAACTAATGGATGATGTCAAAGTGTTAGAGATAAACCATGAAGGTGAAATAATTACACCAGCCTCGGTTGTCTTGACAGTTATCTGTCAGGTGAATTCAATTCTACGTATATTCAATTCAGCGTCTATTAACCATCATCTGTGATGCTATATGCAACAGCTAGTTAAGCAAGCAAACCAAGCAAGGTGTTGTCACAACTGAAGCGCGCATGAGGCTGTTCAGTAAGACATCTAAACCCTCTGCAGTACCAATGAAAAGCTAGGTTGTGAAGGTTCTAAGCACCTAAAAGCTAGACTACTTCCAGCTAACACCTATAATGTTTGTTTTTTTATTTGTTATTTAACTAAGTCAGTTAAGAACAAATTCTTATTTACAATGACGGCCAATTAAAGTACATGTTTTATCAAGAGCAGACACTTTTGCATGTGAACACTCCTTAGTTGTTACTCCACATGCTTGACATAGGTCACTTTAGGAGAAAGCTAAAGGTCACTCAGTTATTTCCCACAGTGCATTGGAGCTGAAGTCTGATAATGGTAGGTGTGACAGGCCTGCCATGAGAAGGGAATATTCAGCCATAAAGCATCTCCGGTTTTAACAGTGTGTGTTTTCACCAAACCTGGATGTACATTTCTAGAATATGTCATATTACATTTCTAGAATGTCATTTTGATGACTTTACCTGCGGCTTTGACCGGGGCATCAGGCTCAAGCCTGAGAGGCCACCCAGTTTTAAAACAAATGCAATAACGCTTCACCTGGTGCAAACGCCCTCTTTGCTGTCTTACCTTGTCCATAGACTGCTTGCAGGGTAAAGAAACCACTGTGCCATTTTGTAATTTGGGTGAATTATCCCTGTAATGACTGACTCTACAAACAGAAGCATGTGAGTGGAACTCCTGAGAGCCAACAGAAAGCAACAGACAATATTCAGATGCATTGTCACGCTCAACATCCCAGCAAATAATAAGAAATAATAACAAAAGATGTGCCCCCTCCCTTCGCTCTCTTGAAGTGAGAGCCCCGCTTTCTACATACCTCCAATTCAGTCACTGGTAAATGTGTCATATCAGCTCGCTCCGAATCTTTAGACACAGTAGTAGACATAATATTGCATGCAGGGACAGACAAGCTCACAGTGCCATTGTAACATTTTCACTAGACAACAGTGTATACACCCAGTAAATATTCAGTTATTTCCCACAATGCATTGGAGCTGAAGTCTGATGATGGTAGGTGTGACAGGCCTGCCATGAGAAGACAATGTTCAGCCATAAAGCATCGCCGGTTTTAACAGTGTGTGTTTTCACCAAACCTGAATGTACATTTCTAGATATATGTCACATTTCACTGGGTACGAGTGGCTTTCTTCAGAACAGCACGCAGTCTAAAAGAGCTGTGTGTGTCACCCCTGCAAACACTATACCCAAGCGTGCACACACACACACACACACACACACCGCATACAGTAAGTGCAGTACCCAGAGGTCGAGCCTCATGCACAGTTAATGTTTCTCCTGTCTAGATGATTAACATTGCCTGATCTCCACTCCCAAACGGCGACCAAATTTTGGTCTCCTCCGGACTCACCTTCTGTGTTCAACACACTCCTGGGCCTCTGTAAAAATAGCTGTTCCACCCCTGTGGTTCACTTTGTTCCAGCTTGCTGTCAGAACAAGCTCTTTGACCACTATGATGGCAGGCCTGGGAGATATCAATTTAAAGACAGGCAATGGAGAATGTTTGGAAAGTTCACAGTGCTACTAGTTTAAGCTGTTTGGCATTTTTTTTATTACATGTATTATGTCTATTCAGACAAACCATTTTAACCATGAACTGCCCACATTCACTGCCATACATAAACTCAACTACTTCCTGCTTTCTTCCGACAACTAACCTCTGACCAATCAGAATAGAGAAAAGTAGTTGCTAGGTAGATAATCAATTACAATTCCAAACAACTGATTCAGCATATTTTAGAACTACACAACATTGACTGAGAAAATTATATTTATTGTAATGTAATTCCACACATGGTCATTTACATGTTAAAGGACCCATGAGCACCAACATGTGGTTTATAGGAGCATATCAAATTTGGTGTCAAATGAAAGCTAAGAGACAATATTTTGGGGAAATGAAGGCATGAATTTTTTTTTCAACCATTTTCCATCCTGAAAATTAGGAATAAGCTAAGGCTTCTGTTCCTAGTACTTCCTGTGTAGAGCTCAATTTTTGTGTATTTTAATTTATTCCTCATGTTAGTTACTATTTCATTTTTTATTATAATTTCTTAAACTGCATTGTAGGGAAAGGTTCGTAAGCAATCACTTCACTGTAAAGTTTACACCAGTTGTATTCGGGGGCATGTGATAAATACAAGTCGATTTGATGCTTTGATTTCTAGTCACACAGATGGAAAAGGGGTCATAAAAAATTGACTAGAAAAAGTATTAGAAATCCATTAGAAATCCATTGAAACACATTCATGTTGAAGTAAATGAATATGTAAGTTTAAGAAATACTTCCTAGAGTCTGGTCATTTCAGAGCCCACATACAGTGTGCTCTGAAAGTATTGACACTTTGGTTGTTGTTTTGACTCTGTACTTTGGATTTGAAATGTTACAATGACTATGAGGTTAAAATGCAGACTGTCAGCTATAATTTTAGGGTGTTTACATCCATATCGGGTGAAGCTTTTAGGAATCGCAGCAAGTTTAGTACATAATCCCCCCATTTTAGGGGACCAAAAGTATTGGGCCAAATTCACTTAAATAAGTAGTCAAAAGTTCAGTGTTTAGTCCCATATTCCTAGCACACAAGGATTATATCAAGCTTGCGACTCTACAAACTTGTTGGATGCATTTGCTGTTTGTTTTGGTTGTGTTTCAGATTATTTTGGGCCCAATAGAAATGAATGGTAAATAATGTAGTGTGTTATTTGAGTAATTTTGATTGTAAATAAAAATAGACTATGTTTCTTAAACACTTCTATATTCATGTGGATGCCAACCATGATTACAGAGAATCCTGAATGAATCGTAAATAATAATGAGTGAGAAAGTTAGACGCACAAATATCATACCCCCTCTCACCATTGTAATAACAGGGGAGGTTAGCATTTTTTTTGGGGGGGGGTGCATCTGTAACTTTCTCGCGCATCATTATTAATGATTCATTGAGGACTGTCCGTAATTATGGTAACATCCACATTAATAATCAAAAACAACCAAAAAAAACAGAAAATGCATCCAAAAAAGTAATTGTATCATTTCAAAACTAAAGTGCTGGAGTACAGAGCCAAAACAAAACATGTTCACTGTCCAAATCATTTTGAAGCTCACTGTATCTTTAACATATTATAAAGTCTCTTATAAGGAGGGAGGATTATGAAAGTTCAATTAGTTCATTTTTTTTACGGATAAAATATGAATTATTAAGTGATTCTAATGCGGCACTCTGTTACCAAATCGGTAACAGTAAAAAAAAAAATTATAATAATTCAGGAACAGAATGAATGCAATTGAAATGGCCACAATGGGAAATCGTAGTAGTCACAAAGCACAGCTGTAGTAGAGTAAAGTAGAATACAGTACAGTAGAGCACAGTAGAATACAGTACAGTAGAGCACAGTAGAATACAGTACAATAAAGCACAGTAGAATACAGTACAGTAGAGCACAGTATAATACAGTACAGAAGAGCACAATAGAATACAGTACAGTAGAGCACAGTAGAATGCAGCACAGTAGAGCACAGTAGAATACAGTACAGTAGAGCACAGTATAATACAGTACAGAAGAGCACAATAGAATACAGTACAGTAGAGCACAGTAGAATGCAGCACAGTAGAGCACAGTAGAATACAGTACAGTAGAGCACAGTAGAATACAGTACAGTAAAGCACAGTAGAATACAGTACAGTAGAGCACAGTATAATACAGTACAGAAGAGCACAATAGAATAGAGTACAGTAGAGCACAGTAGAATGCAGCACAGTAGAGCACAGTAGAATACAGTACAGTAGAGCACACGAGTAGAGTACAGTACAATGTCATTTATAAACCGGGTCGATCGAGCCCTGGATGCTGATTGGCTTTAAGACGTGACATATGAGACATTATAAACCGAGTGGTTTGAGCCCTGAATGCTGATTGGCTGAAAGCAGTGATATATCAGACCGTATACCACAGGTATGACAAAAAAATGATTATTTACTGATCTAATTATGTTGTTAACCAGTTTATAATAGCAATAAGGTACCTGGGGTTTGTGGTATAATGCTAATATACCACGGCTAAGGGCTGTATCCAGGCACTCCGTGTTGCGTTGAGCATAATAACAGTCCTTAGCCGTGGTATATTGGCCGTATACCACAAACCCCCTCGGACCTTATTGCTTAATATGCCATACTAACTTTACTAGTCTACTCTACTTTTCTTTACTGTATTGTACTGCAGTGGTTCCCAAACTGTGGGGATCGACCCCCTAAGGGTCTGCGGTGTGGGTAACTCACTCTGTCTTTAAACTTACTCTTAAAGTGGTAATGGTAGAATGCACAAGGTGTTTCATCGGTTTTCCTTGTCATGTCAGTCATTGCAGACCTTAGAGAGCTATTTATAACTTGTCAGAAATGTTCAGATCAACGAGCCCATGTATGTCAGCTAACATTTTTTAGCTAGGTTTTTTAGCCCATAGATTTTGTAGTAATGTTCGAGTCACTCTAATATCACATGAATACACATTAGACATGCAAATTGTTTTTATAGAATTGCAATAAAATTTGCTTTAAAACGGATCCAGAGCATCCCAAACGTGCTCAATGGGTAACATGTCTGGTGAGTATGCAGGCCATGGAAGAACTGGGACATGTTCAGCTTCCTGGAATTGTGTACAGATCCTTGCGACATGGGTGAAACATGAGGTGATGGCGGCAGATGAATGGCACTACAATGGGCCTTGTCGTAGTATCTCGGTGCATTCAAATTGCCATCGATATAATGCAATTGTGTTCGTTGTCCGTAGCTTATGCCTGCCTGCCCATACCATAACCACACTGCCACCATGGGGCACTCTGTTCACAGCGTTGACATCAGGAAACCGCTCGCCCACACAACGCCATACACTCTGTCTGCTATCTGCTTGGTACAGTTGAAACAGGGATTCATCTGTGAAGAGCATACTTCTTCAGCATGTCAGGGGCCATCGAAGGTGAGAATTTGCCCACTGAAGATGGTTATGAACCCGAACTACAGTCAGGTCAAGACCCTGGTGAGGTCGATGAATACGCAGATCAGCTTCCCTGAGATGGTTTCTGACAGTTTAAGAAGAAATTCTTTGCTTGCACAAACTCAGTTTCATCAATTGCCCAGGTGGCTGGTCTTAGACAATCCCGCAGGTGAAGAAGGCAGATGTGGAGTTCCTGGGCTGGGAAATTCTCTAAAACTACATTGGAGGCAGCTTATGGTGGAAATTCTCTGGTGGAAATTCCTGCAGTCAGCATGCCAGTTGCACACTCCCTCAAAACTTGAGACATCTGTGGCGTTGGGTTGTGTAACAATACTGCACATTTTAGATTGTCCTTTTATTGTACCCAGCACAAGGTTCACCTGTGTAATTATCATGCTGTTTAATCAGCTTCTTGATATGACACACCTGTCAGGTGGATGGATTATCTTGGCAAAGAAATCCTCACTACCAGGGATGTAAACAAATTTGGGCACAACATTTGAGAGAAATAAGCCTTTTGTGTAAATGGAAAATTTCTGGGATCTTTTATTTCAGCTCATGAAACACTTTACATGTTACGTTTATATTTTTGTTCAGTGTAGCTACATGCAAAATGTGTGTAATTGTGCATCATTCAGATAATCAGCATTAGTATTTACCAAAACCTATAAAATGGATCCCTTGTGATGCATGGTGTACAGTAGCTTCATTATCAAATCCAAACACTTTAATTTTAGTGGTCCATATTTCAATAGACATTTTGAGTGAATATGGTAAGAGTAAATAAATATACATTATACTGCAAGGTCGCTTTTATAAAGCCTAGAAAACCAAGGCTATCTTGTGTTGTTTGAATCCACCTAGCTACTTTTGTGTTGCGAGCAGCTAAGTCATGATACTCGGCTGTCAGGCACAGGCTGCACTCTCAAAGCAATGCTGATTAGGTCCAGGTGTGTGTTTGTCCTTCCAAATATGCTAATCAATACAGATTCTTTGGTCTAGTGGTTGTTCCCATTTACACACTCACATAACTACATCCTTCTTCTGGTTTTACCTGTCTATGTTTACTTAAGCCTGACAGGGTTCAAATACTTGAACAATCATTTCAAATACTTTCACCATTTGCTTGAGTCTGCCTGGAGTGCCAGATGGGTGGGGTTTGCCATTTTGGGACTTTTCTATTGGTTTATTAAACCAGGCACACTTAAACAGGCACAAATAAATAAACAGGCACAAATAAATTATCTTTTTATTTGCATTGTGAGATTTTTTTGTGGGGGGGCGGGTTGCCATATCAGCATTGATGATATTTGTATTTTTGCATTGTTTTAGTTAGGCTACTGTAAAATGATGTACATGTTGTCTTCCTGCAGACACAAAATGGCTTTCCATATGACATTTAATTACTAAAAGACTCCCGCATGAGCTTCCTTCTAGTATCCTGATATTCCCTGCCCAGTATCTGTAACAAGTAAGAAGCATGCTCGAATGAAGGACTGTCTCTCTCCTTCACACTGTCTGATTTGCTTAGCCAAGGCATTGACGTCTAACGCTGACCTGAACGAAACCAGTGGAAATCTTGGCTGTGTTTCAGAGGGCTAGATTTGGGCTAGCCCAACGACCGTCTCTCATAGATCAGAGAAAGTTTGCCGGGTCAATACGTCACAGCCAGCACAAGCTCAGAGAGAGAACAAAAGTGGAAATATGAAATGTGTTGAAGCTGTCACTAATGTTTGTAGTAGACATGACTGGAGGAGTGTAGTAACTTGTGAACATGTGGCTCATGTCAGAACATGTATCACTGATTAATTAATCATTGATTATTTGGATCATATTTTTTGTCATATAATAAACACACACTGGATATGTGTGAAAGATATATTCGAATGCATCAAGAGTTAGAAACTTGTAATTTAAAATGTGTGACAATGACAATGTTCTGCTTCTGGTCACTTTAATCACGTCAATGCAACACATCAGAGATACTCTATATCGTGATGAGATGGTCTTGTGTCCGCCCTGACAAATGAAGTCGTTGTCGCAAAGGCAGAAAGGCAGGCGGGAGGAGGCGAGATCAGGTGGGAACATTCGAGCCAAAAAGAGGGCCGAAACGTGCGTGAACAATAGACACAACGCCGATATAAAATAGTTTTTCTCAAAGTTGCAGAGATGCCACGTGTCCACTTATATCAGTACATTCGTAACAACTTAAACATTACGAAACTTCTACTCAATGTTAGAAAATACAAAATATATGTATTTAAATTAAATACATCTCAAAAGACAAGTATTTTGTAGTTTATTTTTGATACATTGATCTTTATGGTATTTTATAATTGTACTAATATATAAAAACATTTGTAGACCAAATCTGACACTCTCTCATACAAAACATTCCCACTTGGTCTGCTTATCTCTGTATTCTCGTATGGACAGATTTTGACGGGAGTGGAACCTCTCTCTTTGCCTCTTCCTCTCTAAACACTTCAATATTCCAAGCCACATGAACACCTACCAACCATCTCATTGGGTGGGAATAATGTGTGAACCTTATAGGATGACATCCGTAGAGAATCAAGATAAACAACTATAATCCGGAAGAATTCTCCAGACGTAATTATAGTGAGTGAAGTAAGTTAACCAACTTAGCCTTCCGGAGTATGTTGAAACAAAGTGTTAAAATGGGGTTTATTGAATTTCAAGACATGTCAGAGAAGATTATGAAGCCCATGAAACACCACTTTAATGACGTTATTAACATTAGGGTGTGGAGTATTTTTAACCAGTAATTGGAGTCACGCTGTCTATGCATAGGGATGGGCTAAAATGACAAAATACTTATACAAAATACAATTACAAAATACCATAAGATCAATGTATAATAAAAAACTAGAAAATACTTGTATTTTGAGATGTATTTAATTGAAATACATGTATTTTGTAATTTTAAATACAGAAATACATTTGCAAGTAGCCGGCCCAAACAAATAAAATAAAATTGAATTTGTAACATGAGCAAAATACAACAGGTGTAGGTAGACCTTACAGTGAAATGCTTACTTACAAGCCCTTAACCAACAATGCAGTTTTAAGAAAAATACCTAAAACAATAAGAAATAAAAGTAACAAATAATTAAAGAGCAGCCGTAAAATAACAATAGAGAGGCTTATATACAGGGAGCACCAGTACAGAGTCAATGTGACGGGGGCACCGGTTAGTCAAGGTAATTGAGGTAATATGTACAAGTAGGTAGAGTTATTAAAGTGACTATGCACAGATAATAAACAGGGAGTAGCAGCAGCGTAAAAGGGGGGAGGTGCAATGCAAATAGTCTGGGTAGCCATTTGATTTGATGTTCAGTAGTCTTATGGCTTGGGGGTAGAAGCTGTTTAGAATCCTCTAGGACCTAGACTTGGCGCTCCAGTACCGCTTGCCGTGCGGTAGCAGAGAGAACAGTTTATGACTAGGGTGGCTGGAATCTTTGACATCTTTTAGGGCCTTCCTCTGACACCGCCTGGTATAGTGGTCCTAGATGGCAGGAAGCTTGGCCCCAGTGATGTACTGGGCCGTACGCACTACCCTGTGTAGCGTCGTGCAACAACATTCTCAGTAAAAGTTACAGGAACCTTTTACTTGCTATCACTGTGATATGTTTATCTACTTTAGTTGAATGTACTGACTGTAAATCACTCTGGATTAGAGTGTCTGCGAAATGACCGAAATGCAAATGTGAAAATAAACATCAAAATGAACTGCAAAGCACACTGGGTATTACTATTTTCCTTGTTTTGGGGCGGAGCTCATGAGAGTAATACTCATGAATTGCATGAATTGCAATCGTACATCTTCAGATATACAGCACCAGTCAAAGGTTTTGACACACCCACACATTTAAGGGTTTTTCTTTATTTGTATTATTTTCTACATTGTAGAATAATAGTGAAGACATCAAAACTATGAAAAAGCACAAATGGAATCATATATATTCGGCGCCGTGAGAAATAAACTTTGATTGGATTTGATTTGGTCTTTTACCAAATAGGGTCAAATCTTCTGTATACCACCCCTACCTTTTCACAACACAACTGATTGGCTCAAACGCATTAAGAAGGAAAGAAATGACACAAATTAACTTTACACACCTGTTAATTGAAATGCATTCCAGTTGACTACCTCATGAAGCTGGTTGAGAGAATGCCACGAGTGTGCAAAGCTGTCATCAAGGCAAAGTGTGGCTACTTTGAAGAATCTCAAATGTCAAATACATGTTTAACACTTCTTTTGGTTGCTACATGATTCCATATGTGTTTTTTCATACTTGTCATGTCTTCACTATTATTCTACAATGTAGGAGGTGAGCTGGTGTTTCCAAACTTTTGACTGGTACTGTACATTTACATGTAGCTAATTTAGCAGATGCGCTTAACATACCATAGTACCATCAGACTTCTGAAACTATACTAAACATAATTGTGACCTGCTATAAAACAAAATGATACAGAAAAGTATTTTGTATTTTGAAAATACCAATTACAGCTCTCAAAAGTATCTTGTTACAAAGTACATCGGAGTGTAGTTCAGCCCAGTGTAATACAAAAGTCAAAGTACTCCGTAAAGTAATTGAAATACTTATTTCAAAAACATGTAACAGAAATACTGCCCATCTCTTTCTATGCATCTGAAGACAAATTGGTTGTGGTCTGCAAATTCTCTTTCAGAATAAATAAGCCTCCCTGATGCTTTGAGAAAATGACATCTCAGTGTTATTTGTAAATGTGTCCTCACAATATCTTCTGAATTAAATGGATATATGGTGTTATTGGGGTTTTAACGTGTCAGAGAGCGAGAGTTGCACCCCTTCTGAAAAAACCTACACTTGATCCCTCCGATGTCAACAACTACAGACCAGTATCCCTTCTTTCTTTTCTCTCCAAAACTCTTGAACGTGCCGTCCTTGGCCAGCTCTCCCGCTATCTCTCTCAGAATGACCTTCTTGATCCAAATCAGTCAGGTTTCAAGACTAGTCATTCAACTGAGACTGCTCTTCTCTGTATCACGGAGGCGCTCCGCATTGCTAAAGCTAACTCTCTCTCCTCTGCTCTCATCCTTCTAGACCTATCGGCTGCCTTCGATACTGTGAACCATCAGATCCTCCTCTCCACCCTCTCCGAGTTGGGCATCTCCGGCGCGGCCCACGCTTGGATTGCGTCCTACCTGACAGGTCGCTCCTACCAGGTGGCGTGGCGAGAATCTGTCTCCTCGCCACGCGCTCTCACCACTGGTGTCCCCCAGGGCTCTGTTCTAGGCCCTCTCCTATTTTCGCTATACACCAAGTCACTTGGCTCTGTCATAACCTCACATGGTCTCTCCTATCATTGCTATGCAGACGACACACAATTAATCTTCTCCTTTCCCCCTTCTGATGACCAGGTGGCGAATCGCATCTCTGCATGTCTGGCAGACATATCAGTGTGGATGACGGATCACCACCTCAAGCTGAACCTCGGCAAGACGGAGCTGCTCTTCCTCCCGGGGAAGGACTGCCCGTTCCATGATCTCGCCATCACGGTTGACAACTCCATTGTGTCCTCCTCCCAGAGCGCTAAGAACCTTGGCGTGATCCTGGACAACACCCTGTCGTTCTCAACTAACATCAAGGCGGTGGCCCGTTCCTGTAGGTTCATGCTCTACAACATCCGCAGAGTACGACCCTGCCTCACACAGGAAGTGGCGCAGGTCCTAATCCAGGCACTTGTCATCTCCCGTCTGGATTACTGCAACTCGCTGTTGGCTGGGCTCCCTGCCTGTGCCATTAAACCCCTACAACTCATCCAGAACGCCGCAGCCCGTCTGGTGTTCAACCTTCCCAAGTTCTCTCGCGTCACCCCGCTCCTCCGCTCTCTCCACTGGCTTCCAGTTGAAGCTCGCATCCGCTACAAGACCATGGTGCTTGCCTACGGAGCTGTGAGGGGAACGGCACCGCAGTACCTCCAGGCTCTGATCAGGCCCTACACCCAAACAAGGGCACTGCGTTCATCCACCTCTGGCCTGCTCGCCTCCCTACCACTGAGGAAGTACAGTTCCCGCTCAGCCCAGTCAAAACTGTTCGCTGCTCTGGCCCCCCAATGGTGGAACAAACTCCCTCACGACGCCAGGACAGCGGAGTCAATCACCACCTTCCGGAGACACCTGAAACCCCACCTCTTCAAGGAATACCTAGGATAGGATCAAGTAATCCTTCTCACCCCCCCTTAAATGATTTAGATGCACTATTGTAAAGTGGCTGTTCCACTGGATGTCAGAAGGTGAATTCACCAATTTGTAAGTCGCTCTGGATAAGAGCGTCTGCTAAATGACTTAAATGTAAATGTAATGTAAATGTGTCATTATAGCCTTGGTTTCTTATGGTCTATCAACTACAATAGATACCCTAGAGGACAGTATTATTCTCAAAAGTTGCTACTGTTGTGTTCCCAAACAGCATGTACATGTTCAGTCTTGCACTCCAGACATTTATACGGAACAAAAATATAAACGCAACATGCAACAATCTCAAAGATTTTACTGAGTTAAAGTTCATATAAAGAAATCAGTCTTTTGAAATAAAGTCATTAGACCCTAATCTATGGATTTCACATGACTGGGAATGCAGATATGCATTTGTTGGTCACAGATACCTTAAATAAAAAGGTACTGTACGTCCCTGGATCAGAAGACCAGTACATTTGTGTGTATTTCCGTGAATAAGGTAATTGTTGTGAATTTGTTAGATTACTCGTTCGATTTTACTGCATAATCGGAACTAGAAGCACAAGCATTTCTCTACACTCGCATTAACATTTAACATTTAACATTTAAGTCATTTGGCAGACGCTCTTATCCAGAGCGACTTACAAATTGGTGAATTCACCTTATGACATCCAGTGGATTAACATCTGCTAACCATGTGTATGTGACCAATAACATTTGATTTGAGGTTTCAGCACGGTTATGCATGGCCTCATATCACAAGGATCTGGTGTGTCTGGTGTGACCACCATTTGCCTCATGCAGCGCGTCACCTCTCCTTCACAATAGAGTTGATCAGGCTGTTGTTTGTGGCCTGTGGAATGTTGTCCCACTGTGAAAAGTTGCTGGATATTGTCGGGAACTGAAACACGCTGTTGTACACCTTGATCCAGAGCATCCCAAACATGCTCAATGGGTGAAGTGTCTGGTGAGTATGCAGGCCGTAGAAGAACTGGGACATTTTTAGCTTCCAGGAATTGTGTTCAGATCCTTGCGACATGGGGCCATGCATAACCATGCTGAAACATCAAATCAAATCAAATGTTATTGGTCACATACACATGGTTAACAGATGTTAATGCGAGTGTAGAGAAATGCTTGTGCTTCTAGTTCCGACTATGCAGTAAAATCGAACTTTATTCACGGAAATACATACAAATGTAAAAGGGATGAATAAGAATATGTACATATAAATATATGGATGAGCGATGGCGTGCGACATAGGCAAGATGCAGTAGATGGTGTAGAATACAGTATATACACATATGAGATGAGTAATGTAGCATATGTAAACATTATTAAAGTGGCGTTATTTAAAGTGACTTGTGATACCTTTTATTAAGTAAATTTATTTAAGTGGCTAGAGATGTGAGTCAGTATGTTGGCAGCAGCCACTCAATGTTAGTGGTGGCTGTTTAACAGTCTGATGGCCTTGAGATAGAAGCTGTTTTTCAGTCTCTCGGTCCCTGCTTTGATGCACCTGTACTGACCTCACCTTCTGAATGATAACTGGGTGAATAGGCAGTGGCTCGGGTGGTTGTTGTCCTTGATGATATGTTTGGTCTTCCTGTGACATCGGGTGGTGTAGGTGTCCTGGAGGGCAGGTAGTTTGCCCCTGGTGATGCGTTGTGCAGACCGCACTACCCTCTGGAGAGCCTTGCGGTTGAGGGCGGTGCAATTGCCATACCAGGCGGTGAGACAGTCCGACAGGATGCTCTCGATTGTGCAACATGAGACATGAGGTGATGGCGGCTGATGAGTGGTACGACAATGGCCTCCACTGCCCTGCACTCTTCGAAAAAAATGGTTCCAAAAGGGTTCTTTGGCTTCCCCATAGGAGAACCCATTTTGGTTCCAAGCAGAACCCTTTTGAATTCCATGTAGAACTCCCTGTGGAATGGGTTGGACATGAACCCCAAAAAGTTCTCCCTGGAACAAAAAAAGGATACTTCAAAGTGTTCTCCTATGGGGACAGCCAAAGAAGCTTTTTAGGTTCTAGATAGCAACTTTTTTCCTAAGAGTTTAGGACAAACTGTGTGAAGAGCACTGCCATAAATACACAACAAAGTTTTTTTTTTTAAATGGCAGCCATTTGAATGTGTTGGGACATGTTCCCAAGATGTGATGTATCATCTAAAAGTAAAGCTTGCATTTACTGTACAGGGGTAAATTGTTCACACAAATAATGTGTCCACTCTCCATTCTAATGTACAGTGACAGCTATTCCTCCCATGTGGTCAGCTCCAACTGAGACAGTGTGTAAGGGTCTGTGCCTCACCGGAAGAGAGTAGAGAGAGGGGGGTGGGGGGTGGGGGGAGACAGAGAGAGAGAAAGAGGGATAGAAAGAGGGAGAGCGAGTTGCAGCCGATCAGACTAGATAAATGTGTCTGTCTGTACCCTTCCAAATATAAGGTACATGAGGTCTACAATGGAGAATCAGGTCCAATAATTTGATGTACTGCTGGAGCAGGATAGTGCATCATTCAGTGTCTAATTGCCTCCAAGCTGTCTATTTGCAAGAGGAAATGAACATATTTGATTTGTCAGATTCTTGACTAAAGTCATTAAGGACAGTGTAAGTCACGGGAATTATGCTAACGGAAATTGATGCCACTTGATGATTACCAAATAATCACTGACGATTTGGCAAATGCACTCACATCACTTCATTTGCATATTATATTCAACGCTAGCTCATCAACCATCACACTAAGTGAACACCACCAAAACGCCTCACTATCACTTGCCTCTCACCTGCTGCTGGCCATTTGAATTTACAGTATCCTTGAGGTGGCTAGGCTATGTAGCTTTTGCCATTACAGTCAGGTAGCCCCACAAAGCACGGGCCTGTCAGGTCGAATCAGTCCCCCTTTCGATCTCTTCCTTTCTCAGGTGATGTGCGCACAAAAAAGCACACCCGTCTGCGGCCGGAACCCTGTGTTCTGTCAGTCGGCTATCCCCATGGTGGCCGCGATCTTTCTGCTGACGTCCCGGTGTGGCATTAGTTGCCAGCCCCAGCATTCTAGAAGGCCTGCCGTGGCCCGGAGGCATGGTAAATCCTTGGTAACGGGCACAGCGCAGGTGCGTCTTGTTGTGCAATCAGCTTCTCCTCTACGATTCAGACAGCAGCCTTAACTGGAGGCCTATCAACAAGGGAGGGTTGTAGTTGCGTCTGGGACTTTTTCGCTAATCCGCTAACGCTTTCTCTTTTCCCTCCCTGTCTACGCACAGTGGAGCCACATCTGATTCATTTCATCCCAACTTTCCCTTTTTTGTTGCTCTAATTAATACGGCACGTCTTGGGCACACTCGAGGTAATTAGCGTTGTTTTTCTCCAGCGACACACAGCAGATGGTGATTGAAAATAGAAGGATGAGTCGCTCAATCAGCCGCCATTTGTGTTTAACCATTAATTATCTAGGAGAAGTATCCACTCGTGGTCCCCAAAGTTGATAGTTTGTGGGGGGGGGGGGGACTGTCCGTCTGTTGTTCATTACTCTTTGAAAGACAACTGTTGGAATGGGGAGTGTGCGATCATAATAGCGCTGTCATAGTCGTCTCCCCATCACCTGCCGCACGATAGACAGACGCATCTTGGAGGCCTATAGACGGCACTGGTGCTACTGAAACAGGTCTGGAGCCTTTGGAGCTAGAAACACTGTACAGTATATATACTCTGTCAGTGCTAGTCGTGTGGTAGAGGCCAAAAACAACATAATAATATACTGCACCAAAATGATCATTTAATATGATCCAATGAGAACAATATGACCGTGGGCATCCTAGTTGTTAGCTCACATGACCATCATGGCACATCTTACCAAGCCACAGACAGTATTAAAGAAGCAGACTCTCTTTTTATACATGGCAACCGATGGGAGTTGCAACTCTTTGCCACGGGCGATGGGAATCATCAAGATGATATGATATTTCAGGCGAAGATAACATTTAGCATCTTCCACCGGTTTTGGCAAGACTCGTTGGAACTGGCAAGCACGGGTTATGCATGAGCAGAGCTCATGTAAGGTAGACTTTTCCTGGTGACAACGAGGGAACAGCACTGCTTATCAAATCCTCTAAAAATACAACTTGAGGAGGAGGGAGGAAAGTGGAGGTTTGGGGCTCAAGCTTAGGAAGTCTTGAAAGAAAACGTGAGGCAAGAGAACTGAGGAATCCAGGGACCTCGCCTCGCCTGCATCTCTTTGATGTCAGTCAGTCATCGCTAACAGTTCACTAATCCTACTTCTTGGCACACTCTAATCCTGTTTTTTCTCCCCCTACTTCCCTGTCCTAATGGTGTCACTTAACTTGAATTATTATGATAGAATTATACAGGCAAGCGATTTAACTAGAATGCCAGCTTCACACTATTAGTGAGGGAAAAAATGTGTTCCTTCTGAGATGGAATTTTCCCAATGAATCATGTGCTTTTGCCCGAGAATAAACTGGTCCTGATACTAAATGACGGGTAGCATTACACATGTTCCACCCCACAGCCTTTAATGAACTAGTCTTGAGTAGTGTAATATTCTTATCAAGGTTTTCTTCCCCCCCCTTCCACCCTGACCTGCATATTTTGTATTTGAGAGGCAAAAAGGTGTGGGAAACGTGTGAGAAACAAGGTGTTTGTTGTTAAAAACTGCCTTAAGGCCTCAATGACTTGACGATTTATTTCAAAAATATAAGTTCAATGCGACTTTGATTAG
Source organism: Oncorhynchus masou masou (assembly GCF_036934945.1). Taxonomy (NCBI): domain Eukaryota; kingdom Metazoa; phylum Chordata; class Actinopteri; order Salmoniformes; family Salmonidae; genus Oncorhynchus; species Oncorhynchus masou. Next base: position 49,335,892 of record NC_088238.1, read on the forward strand.
ACTTCATTTTATGCTCAAGTTTAATACGTCTACTTTAAAATGGTCAATTTTTTACTCCTCTGAGCGTTTGGACGACAGTGCCAACCCTAATATCAGTGCTACTCAATGAAGTGGAGGAAGGACAATGGCCTCCCCGCAACTCTAAACAGCATCTCCTGTTTGTCCTGGAGAGAACCGAAGCTGATCAAACCCCATTATCTGCAAGGCTTCCACTTACTGTTCCCTTGCTTTTCCCCTCCCCCCTTTTCCCATCACGATAGGATGCCCGACATGATCTGTTATGTGTTTTTTATTATTAACCAGTAAGATAAGAACCTATCTGGATTGAGATTCCCCGGGACTATTTCATTCTGTGGAAAGGGCAAGCAGAGAGACCTCCAGCTGGAGTGCTGCAGCCGAGCTGAAATGAAAGCTGGCCACAACTTTTTCTCTGGGGCTAAACGGCAGCCCTTAATAAAAAACACAATCAGACCCCCAGCCTTAAAGTTTAATGCACAATCCTCCCACATTTCCCTTCAAACCGGCAGGAAAAAAAGGTTAGGGGGCTCGCAGTGAGAGGCCCAGCCACGAGGCCAACCTGCGAGCGATACAGTCATAATGAGCAGCCCGTCGCATATCAACGAAGCAATCATCAGCTTGCCAGTACTCCGTCGGCCATTTTGTGACTTTAATGAATTTGTCCTCTCAACTTTTTTAATTAACTTGCAGAGTCATGGTGCGCTGGGCTAAAGTTGTAGACATAGATAACTAGGAGAATATATAGCATCGCTCAGGTGATAGGAATATCAAAGAGGGGAAAGCTGGGGTCTAATTAATTTCTTAGTGGTGGAGAGTGGTAGCTGAGGGAGAAGGATCCAACACTTGAAGGCATTGAAATGTTACACGAGTAGACTTTCAGTTCATGATGCTAGAGAAACCTAATGCGCATATATATATATATATGTGTGGTCTCATGTCTAACATTGCACACAGTAAAACAGGTATGTTCATATATTAAGTTATAGCATAGAGGGTAGACTTCAAGGAAACGCCATTACAGTCATACCCAAATTAAATTGGTCACAATGATGCCTGACTAAGGGAAGTACACACTCTCACCATGACAATGAGAGAGGAAGCAGGAGGGATGAAGGTAAAGAAGAAAGTTAGCTGACAGGACAGTTCCCAGTGAGTTTCTTTCAAACACATTTCCCTTTATTGACATGTTGAGGCTGATGAGAATTGCACATAAAAATAAAATTCACAAGAAAGTCATACAATAGGAACCACAAAAGGCATCGATAAGGACTTGGCAGAAGGCAACGTGGATAGGACACAAACAGGTAACAACCCAAAGCAACCCCCCCCCAACACACACACATACACTATCTGCCTATAAACAGACACACACGCTCACACTCGCAAACATTATTGTCCTTCCAAAAGAAACATGATCACCCAACAAACGTTTAAGCAGTGGCGAATTCCTCAGTAGTTCACATTATTAAAGAGTCTGCCACAGGTGACATTTTGAGAACCATAAGGTGTTATAATATATTGCTACTCTAGGCGATTTACAAAGCGAATTTTTTATTTTATTACAATGATTAAAGCCACATCTATCAAATGGGACGCGACGCCATTACCCATGAGCTGTACAGAAAATAAAAAAAAGATGTTGAAATACAGGTGAAGGGGGAAGTATTTCCCCCACTGATTTTTGCCTCTTTGCATCAGGAGAATTAGCTCGTTTTCATCTACACAGTCAATCTTAATGAAAGGTGGCCTGTGATCAGTGAAGCTTTCATGCAAAAAACGTCCTACGTCTCGTGACGGAGCCAGTTTTTTCTCGTTACTTGGCTCTCACTATTAAACAGGATATTAATTCAACCAGAAAGCACAAGGTTACCTTTAATGTCACGTCGAAGGTGCTGTGATATCTGGACTGTGTGGCAGCATCGGCTAATGGAAAATGGTGCAGTAGCATGCAGTATTGAGTAGTTTCTCTAGGCTTATAGGATGTCATTCAAGTACTGCCATTCAGACAGGAGAGCCTGATAGCCTAAGTAGTTTGTGCTTTATCGGCTGTCATTGAATAGACATGCGCTACACAGACAAATGCTAGGATGCTTGTTGCTGAACACTACAGTTTTAACACTGTGTTTTCTGTTGCATTCGTTTACATTTGTACAGTTGCCACAAGGTTTCTACAGAAACACACAGACCCAAACTCACACTAAATGTGCAAATATGTGTGTTGACTGACTAGAACATACTGTAAGTGTTCTCTGTTGGGTGATAAGAGTCATGTGACCGTGCTAAGAATGGAATGGAATCCCAGTATGTAGCCAGCGATTGGGTAATGGGTCGGATCTAAAACCACACAACAATATAAGCTAAAGTACAACTTTGAAAAATAATTTATTGCTTTTTTAAATACTTTTTCTTTCATTTATATTATTATTAATTGTTTTTGTAATTACTGTGAATAATGTAAATATTATCAGCATGTATATATATATTTTGAACATCAAATACAAGATTTAAAAAAAATTCTGGAAAGAAAATTGTAAACTTTTGTTTGGCATTCACATAATCAAGCGTGTGTGGAGCAACAAATCAGATTTTTACAGTGTGGTACAACAAAATACCTGCAAAATCATTTTATTGCTTCATGTTCTACGTGTATAAAGGAAAATAACGTGGTAGACATTTTGTCATGGCTGCAAACCACTGTTGTGATGACAGAAATCACTTGGACAATGAGCAGCATATCTCATCCAATGTTCGAGAAGATTATTAAGAATATGTTGATTGTTTCTGAAAGGCATAGAAAGAAATATTCCCACAAAACTGTTATTTATTGTTCATCTTACCACTGATTGTAAATTAAATAACAAAAATCTAATAACAATATAAATAGCTAAAATGTGTGAGGTACACCATGTGACATGGGAACCATAAATATTTTTGATTCAAATATTAAAATAAATAGATAAATATGCATGGTTTATCCTGTTTGAACAGATTAAACATAGTAGTAGTCTTTCCTCAAAGAGGGTAAAATTATCAAAACAAGAACCATAGAAATCATTGAAATCAAAATGAGTTGATACATACTGATTGTTTCAGAAATAATTCATAAAAATAATGGGGTTTGTTTTTTTACAATCATGAAAAAACACGTTAGAAATGCATTTTAGACTAGTTGTCTAAGGAAAAACACTGAGAAAAAACTATAAATGGTTAACTTTTTATCCCAACAAAATAAACGTCAAAAAAGAAGATTTGTTGACATGCTCCCTCGAAATGAGCCTCCAACACATTTTTACAATCATGTCATGTCTTCTAAACTTCATGTAGGTGTACAATATGTTTTACATCATTGTAATAACTACAGATCGACATTCTTAATTAAGAAAATTTCTTCATCAAAAGGCTGCATTTTACAGTGCATAGCTGTAACAAATAAAGAACTTTGTCTGATATGTACACAAAAAAATACAACATATTTTGATCATATCTGTAAATACAGGGCTACTTTTTTGTCCGAAAATGTAGACAGCATTGTTATCTCTCGTTAATAGTGTAACACCACATCCAAACACCAGATTTTTAAAAAAGAAAAGAAAATCAGGCACAAAAAAAAAGAAAAGAAAAAGCCTGAACAACCTGCACATTTTCACCACTCAAAGCATTTGTTGGGTGTTTGTAGTGCTTGGAGAGAAAAATCTCCTCAACGTCTTTGTCTTTCACTGACCGTTGTACAACAGTACAGCACACACATCTGTACACAGGCTATGAGGATTCACTGGCTCTCCCGGTACTGTCTCTTCCCAGCTTCTTCAGAAGCTATGTTCATGTAAACATTGTTGTTAATATACTTTATATATATATATATATATATATATAGGTCTATATATAGAGATTCATCTTTATATACTCTCTTACATAGAGTGTAAAACTTCTGGAAGTTTCGTAGTCGACGGACAGAAACATTAGTGAGGTATCAAGACGTCCCTCTTTGTAGACAGCAGGTGACAGGGCAACTGTTACCTTCTCAGGCTGCACTGGGCCTCTTTCAGCAAGCTGTCGAAATCCATGGAGTCGTACTTGCTTTTAGTGGAGGCTGGATCAAAGTCGTCAGAATGGGAGTCTGAAACGAGAGATGGATATTGACGTCAGGGTTAAGCAGTCTAAGTGGTCTCCAATTCTTGTCACAAAATCACCTCTCACCTTTGTTTTGTTTTGCGTATTGAGGGGCAGTTTCCTGGACACATAAAGCATAGTCCTAGACTAAAAAGCATGGCAAGAATCTCCACTGAAATACCTTTCAGTCCAGCAATAAGATTAATCTTTGTCCAGAACTGACCCTAAATGTTTGACAACTTAAGTCATCGTGAATTAGTTATATTCTGAATACATCCATTTCAAAGGACGTTCAAACCATCTGACATAATCCTATAAACAACTGCAAATCTGTATGACTATCTGCATCTATGTGAAAGGACTCATCTGAATCGGTTGCTTTTCAATAAGTCTGAAAGCTATCTGTACCCCCCCCCCCTCCAATGTTTCATATCTCCCCACAAATTAGATGTTTAGACACCATTCATCTTTACATCATTCAAAGGCTCAGGGTGGAAAATAAAGCTTTTCTGATACTGAGCGACAAAATCGTCAAAACTGAGCGAGCGGCAGGGGGCATATATTTCGATTGGTCGGCGCGATAATAAATGTGTCTTATCTCTCGTGGCAGACAGCTTCACAAATGGGGCCCCCACACGGGCGGCAGCACGCTTTGAGAGCTTGAGAAATGGGGCCCCCACACGGGCGGCAGCACGCTTTGAGAGCTTGAGAAATGGGAATGACCATGGCATGCAGGAGATGCCAGTCGTGATCTAATGCTATGGCCAAGGGGTACGCCGCGCACCTTGAGGGATGACAAATACCCATGTGCACTACTTAGAACTAATGGACAGTCCAAAAAAAACCGAGACGAGACAAGAAAGCCAGGCAAGATTGAGAGGAGGAACTGAGGCCGCTACTGCATGACATTATTTAAGTTCCCTCGCTTTGAACAGGAACTATTTTCCTCTCCCTTTCTTTCATCCTATCCCCGTCATGGGCAGTTTGGGATAAACTGGTCTTTCTCTCTAAAAAAAGAGAATGAAGCAGAATGAAGGTCTTTCTTTTCATCCCGAAACTGATTAGTAGTGTCAGTCGTCAATGTCTTTCCTCAAGGGCCTGGGATTAACGCATCGTCGCTGTACACTTCACAAACGTCTACTCCATGAATGCCACTGGTTTCAGGCCCGAGCCTCAGAAATAAACATTAACGTCTTTGTTCCTTGGAAGAACATTCCATTTTCTTTCCTCTGCTGTGACCTACTGACCTCCCAGTTCACCCTGCATTAAACATTCCCCACCCTACGCTTTGACGTGGAACGAATGTCGAGTGGAAAATAGGAGCAACAATACAAGCCCCACTTGGCATCTTAACCGCCATCATCAAATGGACCAAATGACACACAGACGAGCATCCATCTTGATGGACTGACTGACTCCAGCTATAGTGCTATTTAAACATCGCTCCCAGTGTCTACCGTCTGTTAATGATAGTGGGGCTATAGTAAAGAGAGGATGGGATGGAGAGAAAAGGGAGGGATGGAGACCCCACTTTCTGTTCTGGTTTTCAACAGCCGTCTACGTAGGGAGAAGATTTGTCTCAGTGCCTTGCATTATTTATCAAATGCGTCATCCGGCACTATAGCCGTGTCCTTCTGAACAATGAGTGCAGTCTTTCGGGCGTATATACGCTTTCTTTTTTCTATGCATGCACTCGCACGTTGTGTACCTTTTCCTCGGATTAATCGACTAGCTCTACCCGTGCTTTTAAGTCGCCGGCACTTTGTAGGGCTGCCGCCATGAGGAGCCGACCCTGTGTCAGCGTCTGTGTCCAAAAGCATGAGGAAGAGAGTGCTGATTATTAGTCAATCAGGCCTCTGCTGTCAGGCTCGTTCCCTCCCTCCCTCCCTCCCTCCCTCCCTCCCTCCCTCCCTCCCTCCCTCCCTCCCTCCCTCCCTCCCTCCCTCCCTCCCTCCCTCCCTCCGTGGATGACACGCTGCTAGGTAACACAGCGAGGTCTTGCCTCTGTTGAACACCACAACAGCTGGCAACAGACGGAGGCTCACCCAGGAGGGAGGGGCTGAGGGGATTTAACCTTGCACCCCTCTTCCCTTCATCCCTCCCTCCCTCTCTCCTTCCATCTACCTACTTCTCTTTACCCTCCAGAGCATAAAATATACATGCCTGTATATAGGGTATCAAAACAAACCGCGGACTAGCTTTTAAAGGGCATCGTTCTCTTTCTTCCCAATTCCAGTACAAAGATATAGGCTGTGAACAATGGAATGGAACAATGCCTCTCCATTCCTCGAGATATACTCCTATATGGGTGCTGGTTAAAGAGGAATTGTACACAGATTGACCCCTGAACTGTTTTTGCCCGTGATGACTGGAAGGTAGACTCTAACTCTTGAGGCAGGGTGATAAGAGTAAAAATATGCTTTTTGGTTTTGAAAGGCATCATTCGAGCCTTTTTGCTTCCCGGCTTCCTGACCCTCCCCTCCATCCTTCACTCCCTTTGACAGTCTGCGTGTATTAGCAGAAGCTCCAGGGTTCTCCCAAGCAACAACAAAGCAGCACTTACCCAAGTCTGTATAATTCGATTTGCAGAACTGCTTTTGTCCACCGAAGCACAGCTCGAACTGGGGCTCGTTTGACCGGCGCAAGGTGTGTCCGTTTTCAAGGGCAGCGACGGCGTCACAAGTGTAGCGGTAGGTGATGAAGCCAAAATTGTCCCTGCGGTCAAGAACAGAAAATGAAAAGTCAAACCAACAACGTCAGGTTCTCTTCTGGTAGCGGACATCCAGACTATTTATATGCAAAAGAGAAATCAATAAAAGTGTATCTTTGGGGCTTTTTATAGGCTAGGGATAGATAGGATAACAGACACGACTGGAATGCAAAGAAGCGCTCTCCTGCCCTGCGTCTACTCCTGACTTTGACATAGAAGTCGATGCAAAGCCCAAAGTTTTCTGTGTTCCACCTAACCCAGAGGGTAGAAATGAAGGGAACGATGTACTACAATGAATCCTATTACCCCCCCCCCCCCATAAACCCAACACACAAACACACACATGCGAGCCCAGTCCCGGGGCCTTACCCATCATCTCTCAGGTTCACGGCACACTCTTCGATCTCGCCGAAGACTTCAAAGCGCCGCTTCAGCTCGGTCCGCGTGCTGTCGGACCTCAGTCTCCCCACGTACACCACCCGTCTCTCCTCCTGCTCATTAACGGAGAAAGAGAGGGAGAGAGATTAAAGGAGGAGTATATTCCTCTCCTTTCTGCTTTTCCCTCCCCTTCAGGCCCACTCGGTGGCCGTAATGAACTACTCGGAACTCCTGATGGCCCGCGCTGACTCGAGGCCACCCTTTTGTCACATCGCTCTTGTTTTTTTCCCCCGTTGATTGGTCAGGCTGTGCTAAATACCTCCTCTTATCTGATAGGACAGATTCATTATGGTCCCTTGTCTTTTTTCTTTTTCCCCCCCGAGCCTTTATAGAAGCGTACACATTAAGACTATCAGAGGTTTGCTCTTCCACTTTCGTTTTGTGGTCTGAGAACCTAAAATGAGCCAATGAGTTGTTTGGTATTACACAACTTAAGAAGCCAGTATCTGTAGTCAAAAGAGGACAAATGCATTTTTAAGTGTCCTTCAATTATGGGTAACTGTTGCACTAGAGAATTAGACCTCTCGCTTGGCTCTGAATATCAGACAATAAGCTGCCGTTACACAAACACCATTAAAGAAACCTGTACGAAACACCATTACTAAGAACAGGCCGTGGGGGAGAAAACACCATTACTAAGAACAGGCCGTGGGGGAGAAAACACCATTACTAAGAACAGGCCGTGGGGGAGAAAACACCATTACTAAGAACAGGCCGTGGGGGAGAAAACACCATTACTAAGAACATGGGGGAGTAAACACCATTAAGAACAGGCCGTGGGGAGAAAACACCATTACTAAGAACAGGCCGTGGGGGAGAAAACACCATTACTAAGAACAGGCCGTGGGGAGAAAACACCATTACTAAGAACAGGCCGTGGGGAGAAAACACCATTACTAAGGGGGGGGAGAAAACACCATTACTAAGAACAGGCCGTGGGGGGAGAAAACACCATTACTAAGAACAGGCCGTGGGGGGGAAAACACCATTACTAAGGAGAAAACACCATTTAAGAACACGTGGAGGAGAAAAACCACTAAGAAAGAAGACATTACAAAGGTCACAAAGGACACGGCATAATTTAGACCTACCGCACGAGGCTGCAATTATGGTTTTGGGAGCAATTTAATTGCATCTGCTAATCATATAATGCAGAACAAGCCTCTAGGCTGTTGTATCACTGGAATTATTTATTCACTCATTTACTTGCCATTACTGGGGCGAGTCTATAGAGATCCATTCAAATGTTGAATGCTACCCTGGGGCCACTGGTAACTGATACATGTAAATCAGTCGCCTGGTAGTGAAACTCAAAGTTCACCTCCGCAAAGAACCGAGACTAAGGTTCTGTTCCAAATAGCACCCTACTCCCTACATAGTGCACTACTTTTGAGCAGAGCTTTATGGGCCCTGGACAAAAGTAGTGCACTAAACTCAGCAAAAAAAACAACACCTGAACAGGATAGGTACATCCGAACATTACACCTGCGGGACAGGTACAGGATGGCAACAATAACTGCCCGAGTTATACCAGGAACGCACAATCCCTCCATCGGTGCTCAGAATGTCTGCAATAGGCTGAGAGAGGCTGGACTGAGGGCTTGTAGGCCTGTTGTAAGGCAGGTCCTCACCAGACATCACCGGCAACAACGTCGCTTATGGGCACAAACCCACCGTTGCTGGACCAGAAAGGACTGGCAAAAAGTGCTCTTCACTGACGGGTCGAGGTTCTGTCTCCCCAAGGGTGATGGTCGGATTCGCGTTTATTGTCGAAGGAATGAGTGTTACACAGAGGCCTGTACTCTGGAGTGGGATTAATTTGGAGGTGGAGGGTCCGTCATGGTCTGAGGCGGTGTGTCACAGCATCATCGGACTGAGCTTGGTGTCCTTGCAGGAAATCTCAACGCTATGTGTTACAGGGAAGACATCCTCCTCCCTCATGTGGTACCCTTCCTGCAGGCTCATCCTGACATTACCCTCCAGCATGACAATGCTACCAGCAATACCGTTCGTTATGTGTGTGATTTCCTGTAAGACAGGAATGTCAGTGTTCTGCCATGGCCAGCGAAGAGCCCGGATCTCAATCCCATTGAGCACGTTGGATCGGAGGGTGAGGGCTAGGGCCATTCCCCCCAGAAATGTCCGGGAACTTGCAGGTGCCTTGGTGGAAGAGTGGGGTAACATCTCACAGCACGAACTGGCAAATCTGGTGCAGTCCACGAGGAGGAGATGAACTGCTGTACTTAATGCAGCTGGTGGCCACACCAGATACCGACTGTTACTTTTGATTTTGACCACCCCCTTTGTTCAGGGACACATTATTCAATTTCTGTTAGTCACATGTCTGTGGAACTTGTTCAGTTTATGTCTCAGTTGTTGAATCTTGTTACGTTCATACAAATATTTACACATGTTAAGTTTACTGAAAATAAATGCAGTTGACAGTGAGAGGACATTTCTTTTTTTGCTGAGTTTATATGGGGAATAGGGTGCCTTTTGGGATACATTCTAAATGGTAAGACATGCGCTCCAATCCTCAGAAAAATACAAATGAACCGTAATATTCAGTATTATTATTTTTTCTTCTCCTCCCTTCACATACAGTATGAGACAAAGTGTTTGCTGAATTAGGGATTTAGATGCTGACAATTGAAAAATACGCCGTCTTTCCGAGACGGCACCCCGAGGCTGGCCGTTTGTGCGTGTGTGTGTGTGTGTGTCTGTGTGTGTGTGTGTGTCTGTGTGTGTGTGTGTGTGTGTGTGTGTGTGTGTGTGTGTGTGTGTGTGTGTGTGTGTGTGTGTGTGTGTGTGTGTGTGTGTGTGTGTGTGTGTGTGCGTGTCTGTGTGCGTGTCTGTGTCTGTGTCTGTGTGTGTGTGTGTGTGTGTGTGTGTGTGTGTGTGTGTGTGTGTGTGTCTGTGTGTGTTGCCCTCGCATCATCTGGCCTCCCAAACCTCTACTGACAGCTTGGCTTTGCTGCCTGTAATTGTCTCACCTAAAATGTATGCAGGCCAGAGATAGCGTGTGTGCATTATTAGACGTGCACATTTATCATCCTGTGTTAGCGTGTTTAAAATGTGTGCAATCTCACCACAGAGACAGGTAGAGAACGGAGAATTGATATTCATCCCATTTTCATTGAATTTGAACTAGATCACTGGAAAGATTCCTTATTTAAACAGTGTACATTTCCATGGCAGTGAATTTCCTTTTTTTAGCCTTGTTCCCTCTCTCCCTCTCTTCCTGTTTCTAACATCTGCCCCTGTGGTGTGATTAATAAGATCCGACACCGTTCCCAGACGCTGGAGACTTTTAAAAATACACAACCCTGAGATAAAGAGGAAACGCGTGGAGCCCTGAATGATTCAGTGACTCACTTTGCATCTATTCATTCATTACAGAGGAACAGTAGGCAGCAGGCACGGCAATGAGCCCTCAACTGTCTGCCCTGTCTAGGTAGTGCAGAGGGTGTGTGAGACAGCGATGGGCACAGCCGGGCTATATTAATACCAGGCTGCCATTAGAAGGACGAGAGAAAGACAGAGAGAGAGAGAGAAGGGGGGGTTGAGAGATGGGCAGAGAGAGAGAGAGATTCACTGAGTATACAAAACACGAAGGCTACCTACTCTTTCTGTGACAAAGACTGACCAGGTGAAAGCTATGATTCCTTATTGATGTCACTTGTTAAATCCAATTCAAAATCAGTGTAGATGAAGGGGAGGAGACGGGTTTAAGAAGTATTTTTACCCCTTGAGACAACTGAGACATGGATTGTGTATGTAAGTGCGTTTGAATGGGGTATGCTAGTAGGTGCCAGGCTGCTGGGTTTGTCTCACTCAACAGTTTCCCGTTTGTATCAAGAATGGTCCACCACCCAAAGGACATCCAGCCAACTTGCCACAATGTTGCATTGAAGCATTGCAGTCAACATGCGCCACCATCCCTGTGGAACACTTTTGACACCTTGTAGAGTCCACGCCCCGACGAGTTGAGGCCGTTCTGAGGTGTAACTCAATATTATACTCCGAATATAAGACAAAATGACAGGGGAACTCACTATTGCTTTTTCCCTTTGCCTCTCCCTCTGCTCAGCCCTCTCAAACTCCCTCTTCTGGTAGTCCTGGCGATACTCCTCCCGCTTCAGACACTCGTGCTGGTATTCCTCGTAGCTGTCGTACCTGCGGAGGGACCAAACCAAACCCATCACTTTCACTGTCCTCCACCTCCCTTTCACTGTCCTTCCAACATCTGCCCTTCATTTTCACGTCCGCACTTATAAAGCGTATCGGCCGAAACCCCACCAAGGAGTTGGGCTTAATTTCCCCCCTCCCCAGAGGGGTGGGGAAACAAACAAAGGCATTAATAAGAAGATGCCTCCCCCTGGTCGTAAAGGTTATGGATCCTGCAGGAGAGGCCCACGGGAGAGAGCGGGTGAGATGCACAGTAGAGAGCTGGACAGCTGCCACTGTCAGCACTACTCCACATCATTACTTTCAGCTTAGTTAGAGCTTCATCCGGGGAGAAAAAGTGCAACTTTCGTCAGATGTGGCCATGCATTGGAGAGATGGGAAAATAGGACTTTGGGCTTGTCTGGTGTCATCGGGCTAATCAATGGCTAAGGAAGGAGTGCCAATATTCAACACCGTGTTCCACAATCCTGATGGTTTTCAGTCAATACATATTTTTGGTTACAAGGCAAGGATGAAAACTAACTTCAATTGAAGGAACTGGATCATGAGGGACCCGAGCTGTTTACTCCTGGTTTAGTGTAAGGGATGTGTTGAACCCTTACCGTGGCCTGCGACTGAGGGGGGATCTGGACTGTGAGTGAGGGCTTTTGTGGGTCCTGGACCGCAAAGTGCTGGAGTCCATGTTGTAGCGAGACCTGCAAAATCAGAATACATATTAATCATCAAGATGTCAATCATCTGGAGTCTAATAATAAAGTATTGTCTAAATGTAACTGTGCATTCTGCGTAATTCAGTCTTATCGACTGCGAGCATTATTTCAATAAATTAAATCATATCTGAGATGGGTATCTGTGAATCCGATAAAATTGTCTAGACATACTTAGGCATTCCTCATTCATATCCTTTCCTTACAAGATGACAGAGCCACACTGTCAAATCTGACCATTTAAAAAAACCACAAAGTCCTAATATATTCAGCAATATTTTCAGAACGCTTTTCCCAAGTTTGACCGAATTTCACTTCCTTCACTGTTCCCCTCCACAGTGCAGCTGGGATAAATGTTCTCACCTTTCCTCCTACCAGGGCCAGTATGTACTGTACAAGCACCACGTATCTATGTTAAATGAGTGGAAGTTCCTTAGGCCCTGCGGCCAAACGCTAAAGTTAGTATCCCGACAGAGTACAGGCTCTTTAGCTCCCATTGCTTTATTATTGAACTGATGCTGAAGATGGGAGACTTGAATAATAGAAGGAGAGAAGTTAGGCTATGGTCCAACGTCCACAGAGCTAAGGAAGTGGAGAGTTTGAAAAGAGAGAGGGGGAGTAGAGAGACTTGAGGACATTTTGTTGAACATTTTTCACAGAGTTCTTGAGATACTCAGGTATCCCTGACCTTTTACGAGGTTACTTTTTCCCCGCTGTTCTTCTTTCAACCTCTAACCTGGGCATCTTTAGCAACCTAGTGACCGTCTCTGTGTACTGTATCATAACGTTGGCGATAGTTCTCAGCCTGGATGATTTATCAAGGTTATACTGCAAAACAGAAGGCAAAGCTCACCTCCATTGAGACTGACCTTTCAGTAACCCAGCAAACCAATTCACTTATGAGCGTGAGGGAAGTGAATGAATAGTCTATCCAGTTTGCAAGGCACTCAATGCAACACTGCTGAAAGTACACCTACTGTATATCCGTTCCCTTTGCTCTGATCAAAGGGAACCATGGGAAATGTAGTTTTTCCTGGGCTGCTGTGATGATGCACATTGTTTTCAGAGGAGGGGATAAAGAACTAAACTCCCTAGATTTGGCTTTCATCTCTGGGGACAAAGAAGGGGTCTCGCCTGGCGCTCAATGAAACAACAGCTGCTGCCTAAAACAACACGCGCCACATCAAATAGTAGATCCCGGGAAAACGGAGGTGGGAATGAGAGTGACAAAACGCTCCAATAACAGTCATTGCCAGGGGAAAGGAGGCTTTGACAACGTTGAAGCAACCAAAGCACAACACCTCAGGCGCCGCTCATTTTCCTAGTTGCCGCCTTCTCTGATATACAGTTTTGATCTCACAGTTTGACTAACACACCAAACCTCCTCGTCTGGTATCTGCTAGTGGAACCCTGGGTCTGCATGTACAAGCTTCTCAGAGTATGAGTACTGATCTAGGATCAGTTTCCTCAGTTAGATCCTAATGAATAAGATTACATGTACAGGAGGGGCCTGATCCTAGATCAGCACTCCGACCCTGAGAAGTGTGAGACATATGGCCTCTGCTCTGTAGTTACGCACTGAGACGGTTGAGCTTGGCTAGCCTCACTTCACCAGCCTAACACAATCCACCGTCTAGTCGTCCAGCCGGGAAGGATTCTCCCTGGCCCCGTCACACTCTCTCCTGTTGTTAAAGCCTCTTTCACCAGGAACATAACAAATCTTCTCTGTGGTTGGGGATGCAGAAGCAGAAGCAGCTAGAGGCCCCATTCCGGGGAGAGTGGAGAGCCTCATACCGCAGGGCCCATCCTCTCCTGACACCATCTCTGACAGCTGAGGAGAACTGTTTACACGACTGAGCTGTCCACCTCCTGCCGGGAGCACCGTCAGAGCCGCCCATAACGCTTAGGCAACGTTCAAACAACAGAAGGGAAACGTCTCCCACCAGGAGGGACCTTGCTAGTTGGCTGTATTCCTATATCCACACTGGCAGGCTACTTAGAATGAAGCTAAGCAGTAGATATTTTGGGCATGATGTCTAAGTGGTGTGGTAGTACGGACATGGGAAACTGGCCACAGTGAGTAGAGGGTTTACTCACCTGGAGGAGGGGCGTCCGTCAGGCGAGCTGGAGAGGGATCGCCTCCGGTGGTGGGAGGAGGAACTGCGGGACCGGGACCGGGAGTGAGAGCGGGAGGAGGGGGAGCCCGAGTAGGGCCAGTGGAAGTGTCTGGGGGAGAGGAGGAGGGAGGAGGGGGTGAGACGGAGCCCCGTGAGGGGGAGCAGCTGGACAGCGAGCAGGACGGCGAGCAGGACTCGAAAAGCAGGTCCAAAGGGATGCCCTCCCAGGGGTAGAGGAAGTGCCCCTCGACGCCTTGACCCTCCAGCTCCTCGTGGAATGGGAGAGGCCCGGGTGCAGGTACCCAGTAGAACCAGACCCAGAACTAGGGAGCTTGGGGTAGTTCTCGTACCCAGCAGGGCTCTCCTTGGGGGTCTGCAGGGCTCCGGCCATCTCCCCTCCTCCCCGTCTTCCCTCCTCCACCACCCCCTCCTCCCCCTTCTCACCCTGGCTATAGATGGCTTGTTGGGGGCGGCCAAAGTGCTTGTTGAGCTCCGCCCGGATATCCTGGTCTCGCAGGGGCTGCTTCCTGTTGGCAGAGTGCTGGTCCCCTTCTGGGGTCTGTGGTGGGTGTGGTTTGTCCTGGGTGATGGGGGTCCGGTCCTGCCCCCGAGCATCCTTACCCACAGGGGAAGAGCTCTGCTGCTGCTGCAGCTGCTTGGCCAAAGAGGATGAAGATGGAGGAGGAGATGTAGAGGATGAAGAGGAGGAAGAAAATGAGGAGGAGGGTGGCATGGCTGAGTCCTTACATTCCACATGCCTGTCCTCCGCCACAGCCGGATTGGGCTTCAGAGGGGTTGTCGTAGTAGTCGTCATGGTAACGGTAGCCGCATTAGTGTTAGCGCCGGCAGCAGGGTCCTGTTTTGTGCTGGTCGCCGTGGACTGACAATAGTCGTGGTCACCGTAGCAGCGAGGCTGGACACTCCGCTTGTTGTTGCCGCAGCAGCGCTCCTCCTTGCAGCCCCCTGTCGTCGCAGCAACCACAGAGGTGGGGAGGGCAGTGGACGCTTTGCTTAGCTGGGCGTACAGCTCAGTCTGCTCTGGGCCCTTCCTGCCAGGGGCCGAGGTTGGGGCGAGGGGCCTGCAGGGTTTCGCCTCGCTCAGCCGAGCCCTCTTGCACACCAGGGCAGATGGGGAGCATGAAGACAACTTGGTTTTGATCGATGCTTTGAAAGGGTTCTCTTGACTGACTTTGTGGGGGGGCGTGGTAGGTGGTGTCAAACCTGGAGAGAGAGAGGTAGGGAGAGAGGGGGAGAGAGCGAGAGAGAGAGAGAGGGTCGATAAAAGAGAATGGAAATATAATGCATTCTTCCTCCCCACCTTCCACCCTCTCCTTGCACTCCCTACAACCTGTTTAAAGACAGTAGACACACACAGGGGTTGATTAAAATATTCACTTTCATCCCTGGTCCTAATCCTGATCCGTATTTTATTGCAATCTTGACAGATTAATGCAATGCTCTGTGTAATTTAATATGGTGGAGCCGCTACACGGCTCGGCTACCACCGCCATCCCTCCCTGACCTTGGACAATCCCTCATTCAGGAAGAAAAGAAAAACATTGGCAGCAGACAAACATCCTCCTCGAAGAGGAGCGTCCTTCGAACATGTAACCGTCGAATCTAGCCGACGTGTTGGACGATGGCCAAGCGATTTCAATAAAAGCAAAGGCCTTTTGGCTCAGTTTTGAAAATCTATCACAAGTGTCCTATGTTTTGGGCTTCTGCTCTCTACTGCAAGTCAAGGTGGCGAGATATGTCAGGCAGCGAGATGTGTCAGTTTTCGGCACTGCATGTTGCTATAGCGTGCCACTGTGCTGTCATATGATAGTGGTGGCTTGGTGCGGGGGAGATGTCTGACTGGTAATGGAGGCTCAGTGTCTGCCGGGGGAATGGGTTGTCATTTTTCTCAGATCCTGCTTGCCTCTGTGGCTCGTGCCGAACCCGACCCCTCCTGACAAGTTTACGAGCCGACAGATGGCAGTTATATGGGAAGTCCTGAGATGGGCCTGCTTTATAGCATTGTTAACTATCACGCAAACAACCAGCGCTAGGTAGGCAGTCCCTTTCCTTCTGTCTCCCTCTCGTCTCTTCCCTCATTTTTCCCGTTCTGTCTCCCACTCCGGTTCAACCTCTCCTTCTCTGTCTCTCTGGTTCAATCTCTCCTTCTCTGTCTTTCCGGTTCAATCTCTCGTTCTCTGTCTCTCCGGTTCAATCTCTCGTTCTCTGTCTCTCCGGTTCGATCTCTCATTCTCCGTCTCTCTGGTTCGATCTCTGGTTCTCTGTCTCTCTGGTTCAATCTCTCATTCTCTGTCTCTCTGGTTCAATCTCTCGTTCTCTGTCTCTCTGGTTCAATCTCTCGTTCTCTGGTTTAATCTCTGTTCTGTCTCTCTGTCTCTAACATCTCTATTTTTTTACACTGTCCGTCTTTCTCCTCTAGATAAATACATAGGCATGCACACACGGACAGACACACACACACACGGACAGACACACACGGACACACGGACACACATACAGACAGACACACACGGACACACGGACACACGGACACACACACACACACACACACACACACACACACACACACACACACACACACACACACACACACACACACACACACACACACACACACAGACACACACACAATAGTCACATACAGCCTTCTTCTCTGGAGTGGAGCTCAGGCACTTTGAACACCTACGCTCCCTGTCTTTGCCATTGTTATGAATGCACATCACTCTCCCTTGCAGTGAATTGCACCAAATGACAGCTATTAGTATCAAATCCTGTGTAAGAGTATTTACTGGGGAGGCTTGGAGCCTGAAAAAAAGAGAGGGAGAGAGGGAGAGAGAGAGACATAAAAATTCCGTTGCGGGGCCATTTCCTGAGTTTGGGCTCTCTAATCCAACCATCTTATCATCTAGACTTATCTGGATTTTACGGTAAAGCCGAACCGCAAACCCCCATCCCTCTTTAACAGTCAGACGTGGTACACCGATAGCGACACAGAGACTTGATGCAGTATTTCAGAGAGATAGAGATGAGAAAGAGGGCTATATTTATCATTACGCCAATGAAATGAGCTATGAAAAGGGAGGGCCGGTGTGGTGCCTGAGGAACTTCTGTTTCGCCAATGAAACGCCATCTGTGCAAAACAATGCGCACTAGGGTCATAAACTAGGAGCCATTAGTGCCGGGGTGAAATAAATCAGAATTAGATAAATATGCGCCTCTCAGTCAAACCGGCTTGGGATGGATGCTCGGCAGACACAAACACCAATCATACAGCGGAATAGAGTTATTTTTTTGCTCTCTATTTTTTTCTGTAATCTGTTTCTTTCCGGACGGTAAATTGCGAAGAGACCTCAGAGCAAACGACTCTGACGCCAACTCAGGGCTTAAAGCGTTGATCCGGTGGTAAGCCATGCAAATAGCAACACATAGACCCAACCCCGGTGTCATGAGATACTGTAATTAAAGACAAGAGTAAATCTATTAGCAAAAGGAGATTAGTCCTTCCAGTCAAATCCATGGGCTCTCTCTGAGTAGTGGGGTTGTCTCAGGTTTACCTTATGGGGGAGGTGGGACAGGGCCATAGTAAAATGATCCTCGTGTAAATACAGTTAGCAGTATCAAATTCTGAATAGAAGATAATTACAATTACTTTTCCTACTACTACTACTACTACCACTACTACTACTACTACTACTACTACTACTACTACTACTACTACTGATAATGTAGAAACAACGCTACGCCCTATGTGTCATTCTTGAATTGCAGCGGCATTTGGGGATTTATGAAAATGTTTACCTTCTTGTTTTTTAATTTTGATTTAAATGTATTTGGGTACATCCTCCCCTTCTAAATCACTAATATGGCAGCTTAATGACTTTAAATACCGTTACACTCTGAGAAAAAAAAAGGTGATCTAGAAACTAGAAAGATCTAGAAACTAAAATGGTTCTTCGGCTGTCCTCATAGGAGAACCCTTTGAAGAACCCTTTTTGGTTCCAGGTAGAAGAACCCTTTTGGTTCCAGGTAGAACCATTTTGGGTTCCAGAAGAACCTTTTCCACAGAATGATTTACATGGAACCCCAAAAGGGTTCTACCTGAAACCAAAACAGGATCTCCTATGAGGACAACCGAAGAACCCTTTCCAAACCCTTTTTCGTAGGCTAACATTGTACCACCAGGAAGAGTAGTAACACCAACGATGGTAACACCAATGAGACATTTTTGGTTATTGTGGATTTTCTTAAATGGAGGCCCCATATTTGTATTTATTAAAGATCCCCATTAGTTCCTGCCGAGGCTGCAGCTACTCATCCTGGGGTCCAGCAAAATGAAGGCGCTTATACAATTTAAAAAACATTACAAACATTCATAACAGATTTCACAACACACTAAATGTGTGCCCTCAAGCCCCTACTCCACTACCACATAGCTACAAAACAAAATCCATCTGTACGATAAACAGCATGTTATCATGTGTGTGTAGGCACGTGTCCGTGCCTACGTTTGTGTTGCTTCACAGTTCCCGCTGCTCCATAAAGCTTGCTTCGGTTTTACTGCTTGCTTCAGTTAGTTGATGTCTAGTCATTTAATTTCATTCATTTGAGTAGGGACAAATGCAATAATATTGACACATTGCAATGTATAACAGTAAGATGAATTGCATCATAACACTATCTTTGTAATGAGAGGTGTCAAGGTGGTAACACCAAATGACATAAAACTGAGGGGCAGAGACATTATCCTCGTACAAAAAAATAGGTATTTTAATAGCCTTTGTTTTTATTGATCTATACAATATATGTATTTTTTTCTTTTTCACTTTCTAGCATTCAAAATAATAGATACATATCTCTAAATCCCCAAAAAATGTCAGTACAACTCTACACATTACTACTGGGACAAAGCCAATTTGCTTACCCAAAGTACATTAAACAATACCTAAACAAAGACTTGCAGTATAAAGAACATTATGTTGTATCATTGATAAACAGTTCAATATAAACAAAAACATGTAGGATGTGTTAACTATTTCTCATTTAAAGTGCAAATGCCACTGCAGTTCAAGAACAACCCCCATGTCAGGGAAAAGTTTACAACTGAAATGCTAACCTACAACTGTACTACAGTGCCTTTCAAAAGTATTCAGCCCCCTTGAACTTTGCGACCTTTTGCCACATTTCAGGCTTCAAACATAAAGATATAAAACTGTATTTTTTTGTGAAGAATCAACAACAAGTGGGACACAATCATGAAGTGGAACGACATTTATTGGATATTTCAAACTTTTTTAACAAATCAAAAACTGAAAAATTGGGCGTGCAAAATTATTCAGTTAATACTTTGTAGCGCCACCTTTTGCTGCGATTACAGCTGTAAGTCGCTTGGGGTATGTCTCTATCAGTTTTGCACATCGAGAGACTGAAATTTTTTCCCATTCCTCCTTGCAAAACAGCTCGAGCTCAGTGAGGTTGGATGGAGTGCATTTGTGAACAGCAGTTTTCAGTTCTTTCCACAGATTCTCGATTGGATTCAGGTCTGGACTTTGACTTGGCCATTCTAACACCTGGATATGTTTATTTTTTAACCATTCCATTGTAGATTTTGCTTTATGTTTTGGATCATTGTCTTGTTGGAAGACAAATCTCCGTCCCAGTGTCAGGTCTTTTGCAGACTCCATCAGGTTTTCTTCCAGAATGGTCCTGTATTTGGCTCCATCCATCTTCCCATCAATTTTAACCATCTTCCCTGTCCCTGCTGAAGAAAAGCAGGCCCAAACCATGATGCTGCCACCACCATGTTTGACAGTGGGGATGGTGTGGTCAGGGTGAAGAGCTGTGTTACTTTTACGCCAAACATAACGTTTTGCATTGTTGCCAAAAAGTTCAATTTTGGTTTCATCTGACCAGAGCACCTTCTTCCACATGTTTGGTGTGTCTCCCAGGTGGCTTGTGGCAAACTTTAAACAACACTTTTTAAGGATATCTTTAAGAAATGGCTTTCTTCTTGCCACTCTTCCATAAAGGCCAGATTTGTGCAATATACGACTGATTGTTGTCCTATGGACAGAGTCTCCCACCTCAGCTGTAGATCTCTGCAGTTCATCCAGAGTGATCATGGGCCTCTTGGCTGCATCTCTGATCAGTCTTCTCCTTGTATGAGCTGAAAGTTTAGAGGGACGGCCAGGTCTTGGTAGATTTGCAGTAGTCTGATACTCCTTCCATTTCAATATTATCGCTTGCACAGTGCTCCTTTGGATGTTTAAAGCTTGGGAAATCTTTTTGTATCCAAATCCGGCTTTAAACTTCTTCACAACAGTATCTCGGACCTGACTGGTGTGTTCCTTGTTCTTCATGATGCTCTCTGCGCTTTTAACGGACCTCTGAGACTATCACAGTGCAGGTGCATTTACACGGAGACTTGATTACAC